>NC_056737.1:713348147-713433147 GCF_019279795.1 Protopterus annectens
ACCTTAATATTTAACTCTGCCCTTTTAATTGGTTCTTGAGCCTATCTACAGGGTACTGCACAAAATGGGTACTCTAGATTAGCACTTGCAACTTGAAAATCTTGTAATACTGTTTAGACGTGTAGTGGATAGCTGCTGTGACAGCATAACTTGTCTAGATGCACAGCTTGGGTTTCCTGGGATAGCTCTGTTGAGTGAAAGCTGGACATTAAATCAATCAACCTGCCAAACAAGAACTAAGGATTACAACACTAAATAGACATTCACTGACAGGATGCAGCTTGGAATCTTGACAGAACTATCAAGAGTGAGATTCAATGCAAAGCCACTGCAAATACTATGCACCAATGATGAGGATGGAGTCCAAATGGAAAAAGTATATGACAAGGTACCAAGAAAGCTGATTTGGACAGTCCTGCAATGGTTTAAAGTCCCAGAAACAGTGGCTGAATTAGTGCAGACTATGTACACGGACCCAATGACACAAGTACGAACAGTGTTCAGACTCTCAGAGGGGTTCCCGGTGAGAGTGGGTGTGCATCAGGGTTCAGCTCTAAGCCCACCATTACTTATACTGGTGGTGGACTACATTAGCAAACAGATCAACAAATCTGTGGTATGCAAACTATGTGGCATTACAGACAGACACTGAATAAAAATGTCAGCAATTTGTATAGGAACAGAATGCAAAACTGAAGGCACACAAGATGAAACAGTACAGATAAGACAGTTGTAATGGCAGCAAATGGAGGAAATCAGAAGAAGCTGAAAAGGAAGATAGAAGGGGAAAAATAGTTCAATACATTAAGAGCCTTCAATTGTCTGGGAGGGGTAACTGAGGAGAAGGGAAGTCTGAATGATGAGGTCAAACCTAGAATCAGAGGGACTGCGGCCAACTGGCACAGTGTCAGAGGTAGTATGTAACAGAAGAGTGCCAAAGAAGCTGAAATGTAAGGTGTACAAAACCACCACTACTGTTGTGTGGTACAGAAACCTGTGCAGTGGAGGCAGAACAATTGAGGAAGCTAGAAGTGATGGAGATGAAGTGCCTGAAATTTTTTTTTTGTTTGTTTATGAAGTGGTTTGTCAGTTTTCTTTGGAGTTTGAGTTTGTGTGGCTTTGGTTGGAGGCATGGCAAACGGTTTCAATTCTAGTGTACCACTTTCTACCCAAGTTGTCACAGGAATGGAGGTTGGTTCTGAAATGGAAAGATTGTCTTGCCTTATAAACGAATTAACCAACAAAGTGAAAGTTTTAACAGAGGTTGCAAATAATTCTTAAAGGGATGGAGTAGTCCTTGTTTTGAGGGAGAATTATCTACAAGCAGCATCTTCTTTCAATCCAGTTTTGAATAATGACGAGTTGGTGAATCTGGCAGGAAATTCAGATAATTATAGGGGTGGTAAACTATAATTAAGTGACTGGCTTCAACCCCCCCAGCATTTACAAGTAAATCATTCGAGTTCTACAGTCAGTAATACCTTGGTTAATAACACTGCTACTATTAATGAGAATCTAAAAGGTTTAGATTATAAATCCTTTAAATTAAAGAAGTTACAGTTGGAAATTTTATATTTTCGTGAATGTTTACAGCGTCACCAGGTCCCAAAGGGTTTAAGGTCCTGGCATTATCCTACAGGGCTGGTAGCAGATTGACCCTTTCGTCAAGAACTAGTCAAACTTTTTGACAAACGGGTTGGAACTGCTTGAGCTTTTTGTTAAACAGGAGATGGCTGATAATTTAATGACTGAGATGGATGTACTGGGTACACATTAAATGCGATTTAGATTTTGAAAGGTATAAATTTGACTATAATCCCGTTTTTCTGGACATTGATGGCTAAATGCAGAAATTATGGGCTATAAAGGTTAAAAACTTACCCGTGATTAGAATGACTATCAAAGGGGATTGGCGTATCCTAAACCACCCCCATCTCAACAATGGAACAGTCATAGTATCTCAGGGGAAACTCAATCAAGCTCAGAACTACACGACAACATCAGAATCCTGCCTCCCAATAGCGCAGAAGGAAGTCTGGATGAATATGAGAACCGGAAATGTAATAATGATGGTGGGGAGCTACAGAATGTGGCTCCCAATGACCTGCAATGAAGTGAAAGAATTAGAAATCAAAATTTTAGTCCTCAGGGTGATTACAATCCCCCAAACAACCAGAATAATCAAAATTTTAGAAGGAGTCAGAATAGCGGCCAACAGAACTTTGGTAGGAACAACAACTTAGGGAGAAACAACAACAGGCAGAGGAACTGTCTTCAGTAACAGATGAGGTACTTGTTTTTAACACTGCATTAACTGAATTGACTACTGAATATAGGGTTCCAAATGAAAGGGGAAATGATTGGTCCCTGAACATTGTAAAACATTCACACGGGGACTTTTTTAAATATTCAAGCTATGCAGTAAACAGTACCTTAGTAGACTTTTTGTCCAAAGGTTTGACTTTTTTGCCAAGTAAAAATTTTGATTTGAGCAGGACTTTGATTGACTTGAAACTGTACACTCATAAGTTGAACCTGAATCTGTTCTTTACCTACTAAATTACTTGCACACTATTCCTTCTCTACTGAATATTCCCCTTGTACTCCTTCCTCTTTTTACCTGCAACTTTAACCATCTAACCTAGATTGTCTCTCCTATCATTTTACAGTTCCACACTCCAGAAGCTCACTCCAGAAGCTCCCTCCCAACCTCAAAAACAAAAAAAGGAATACTCCTGCAATACCTCTGACATTTCCCTGGAGCTTGCCAGCTAGATTGAGCAATAGAACTTCTGTGAAGACTGCCCTAAAGTAAACTTTGTGAATGTAGGTAGCCTTAAACCAACTACTGTCTCTGTAACTACCTACTTAGTAACTCATATGCATTTGTCTAACTTCCCATGTAAGTAATTCAGCAGCCTACCGTGGACCAAACAAAAATACTCTCCCCTCCCAGGTCAACATAGTCCTAGATATTTTCACAGTGAAAGTTTAGGTGACCCGCACACCTTTCCTGCCTGCTTTCTTCATTTTTACCACTAGGTGGAAGCACCTACCAATCAAAAGACAGTACAACTTTAATATTACTTTGGCTTCTCTCCTATGAAGCTGACTAAATAGCTTAAGAGCCAGTATTTTTTACTGTCAACAATCTGGTAATTTACCCCCTGTACAACATACAATAATTAAATTAAAACATCATTTTCATTCCTGAAAATTATTTCTCCTTATTTGGTTTTTCATCTACTATACCTGCTTACCTTTCTATCTCATCGGCAGTGGCTGATACTTTTTTGCTGCTGATTTTCTTTTTTTGTTCTTCCCCGCACCGTTCACCCTGCAGGCTCACTCTGCTCCCCTACCCTACCCCTAAATCTCACCCACCCCCACTACCTCTAGATTTATACCCACATAGCCACTCCTACTTCCTCTCCAACTACTAAACTCCACCCCTTCTTCTTCCTATCCCTTCCCCATCACACCAGCCATTCACCACATATCTCCCTTCCTCCTTACTCAACACCATATATTGCTTATCAAAACCTCAACATGCTTGCAAAATATTCATCCTTCTCAATTCAACTATTACTTCTTCTGAACCTAACCTACATCTACTACCATACCCAGCCTAACCCCATAACTCACATCCCACTCTTACACACAACCTGCTCACTCCATACATCACACTCCTACTCATTCATCTCAATATCTCCTGCACTATATCCCATCAACCACAATCTATGTTTTCATTACAAACTAATCTCTCCTTATAAAACCTCAACACCCACTCTACCCTCCATATCCCTCACAAATCTTTCAACATACATCACTCAAGCAAAACAATACAAACACCTCTACTACATAATTCAACCTCTAACATCCATACTTTTATCTGGAGATATACACCCTAACCCAGGCCCAAACACCTCCTCCTCAACATCTAAATCCATCCTACTAGCATCTCTTAATGCATATAGCTTAGCTAAAAAAATTCCAAACCTACATGCCTGGCTACTCCACAACAAACCAGCCATCCTAGCCATATCTGAAACCTGGCTAAAATCTCATATAAAAGATGCAGAGACAGTACCACCTAATTACTCCATCATCAGAACAGACAGAGACCAAAATACGGTGGTGGAGTAGCTCTACTCTACTCATCCTCTCCATGCGTTAATCCCTATAATAAAGCCATTCCCCAGTTCGCCAACACAGAATTAATACTACCTCGGTTTCAGTTAAACAAACACAACCATATATGCATAGCCTCCCTTTACATTCCCCCTAGAGACAATATCTCAGTACTTGAAGATATCCTCTCCTGGCTTTCTACTAATATCTCTAATGAAACTATTATCATGGGAGACACCAACATTAATTGGTCCTCCATTCAGTCCCCTGCACACTCCCTAAACATCAACCTGTATAACTACTCTCAACTCATCAACTCCACAACTAGGCTCTCTAAAGACGTCACCAGTGGCAGCATCCTAGAATGGATCCTAGTCTCTCACCCCCACTACTACCCTGATAGTGGAACTCTTCCTGACTCCCTCAGCGACCACCTTCCCATCTTCGCTAGGCATCTTCCTTCTCCCTTACAAGTTACTTATAATTACATCACTACCTGATGCCAAAGAAACTTCAACCCAGAAGCCTTCTCTGACTCCCTAAAATCACTTAACTGGTACCCCCTAAAAACTCTACCCCTGGAAAATGCAATCGCACACTTTAATGCTACTTTCCTAAATCTTCTAGATACTCATGCTCCCTTAAAAACCAAAAGAATAAAAAACAAAACCACCTCCTGGCTAACAGAAAACACACTAACTACCATGCGACTTAGAGACAAAGCCTGGGCACATTACCAAAGGAACAAATCTACCTCTACCCTCAATGAGTACAAAACTTTTCGTAACTCAGTTAAAAAGCTTATCAAAGCAGACCGTCAAAACTACTTCTCCTTACTTCAAAGCAACCATAAAACCAACCCACAAAAGTTCTGGAGAGGTATAACTACCATCTTAAAACCTGGTACAACTGAAAACCCAATCCCTTCCCCAAATGTACAAGACATTGATCTTGCCATCCAATTCAACTATTTTTTCATAGACTCTATTTCCAAACTAACCTCTTCCTTCTCTAATAACAATCCACCTCCTACTTCCACTTCTCCTCACCCATCATCCCCTCCATCTTCATTCTCTCATTCCCCATCCTCTCAACCCCCTCCATTCCCCATTAAACCTATCCCTACTTCTACCATAAAAAAAACTCCTGCAGAAGCTAAAACCATGCGCCAATGCCTCTGATAACATTCCCTCATACTTCCTCAGTATAGCTGTCGAAGCCATTGCCCTCCCAATCAGTATCCTAATCAACCGCTCTATCCAAGAAGGTCTTGTTCCACAACTCTGGAAAAAAACTTTCATCATTCCCCTGCACAAAGGAGGCAACAATGCTAATATTACCAACTTCCGGCCCATTGCCATCCTCTCTCCCATTTCAAAAATCCTAGAGAAATGTATCCATCTTCAACTCCTTCCCTATCTCTCAGACAATAACCTATTAACTCCTACCCAACACGGATTCAGATCCAATCATAGCACCTTGACTGCCCTCCTATCCTTCCTTGAAACTGTGAATAAAGCTAGAGATTCTGGCTTCACAGTATCTACCATCCTACTCGATCTCTCTAAGGCCTTTGACACTATCTCTCATAACCTACTCTGTCTAACCTAAACCTATCACCTTCATCTCTCAATTGGTTCACCAGCTATCTCTCCAACAGGCAACAAGCTGTCAAGTGGAAAAAAGCCACCTCCTCCTTCCTCAACACCCCCACAGGTGTCCCACAGGGTTCTGTATTAGGCCCCCTCCTCTCCAATATATTCATTAATGATTTTTTCCGCTCAATCCCTTATGCTAACATTATTCAATATGCAGATGATTCTACAATCATCTGTGCTGCCTCATCCACCCCAGCTCTCTTAAAGCTGACTTAAGATGCCTTCTCTACCACAGAACAGTGGATGAAAGACAACCATCTAGCACTCAATGCAGCTAAAACAAAACTTATGATATTTACCCCCTCTAAAACCAATATCATTGATAGAAAACTATTCTCCATCACCAGCCAAAATAATACACCTCTTGAACTGGTATCTGAAACCAAATTACTAGGTATCCAAATCAATGGCAAGCTTAAATTCACTTCCCATCTACTACTAAACATAAAAAAAACACCAAAAACTTGGCATGCTCTACCGACACAATCGATTCCTCACATCAGCTACTAAGCTCACTCTCTCTACTACATTTCTCTTACCCTTCCTTCTTTATGGTGCCCCAGTTTTAACAAACCTACAATCATCTCTCAAAACAAAACTGTCCTCTTGTTATAATAAAATAGCCAGATTCGCCACTAGCAACAAATCATCAACCCATCATTGTGCACCTCTCCACAAACTAAACTGGCTAGAGCTTCCCAACTACCTCTCCTATACTCAGCTCACCTATGCATACAAACTCATTTTTCAGCCATCTCTCTGTCCCTCCCTCTCTACTACCTTTAAAATGCACCACACACAAAGACTTCTCAGATCTACCAATCAAAACCTAATAGAAGTTTACAGACCCCTTCGCCGCCCCAGGACAAAACCTCCTGTCCTTTTCCCTAGCATGCCTATGGAACTCCCTCCCTCCCTCCATTCGTACCACCACTAGCCTCCCATCCTTTAAAAAATCGCTCAACTCACATCTAACATCCACATGGGAATGCTCCTGCTCCCACTCCTCATAACCTACTCCCCACTTCCTACAGTCTTCCACCTCATAAATTCCAGATAGCAAATTCATATTTGCTTCTAGTAAAAAACTTCTTATTTGCATCTAGCAAATTCTAAGCCTACTGCATCTAACTACTTATTCTTAATCCTACTAGAACAATGTTCTCCTTCTAAAAAAAAAAAAATATTTTTGATTGTAACCTCAGTATTTTTTGTTCTGTCTTATAACCAGAAATTGTTAAACTGTTAATCACTCTAATCTTTTTGTAATCTGTGTGTGGAGCTTTTCTTCCCAAGACTCCATTGAAAACAGGTTCTTTTGGCCCAATGGAATATCCTGGTTTACCAACTGCAAATAAATAAAATAAATACAACAAAATAATTGTGAAATTTCTAAATTCAGTGTTCCAAGTATTTTTAATCCACCACTGAACCCAATATTAAATTAATTTGAGCATATTTGTGAAATAGATTTAAGGAATATTGATAGAGGAATTGTATTAATGTTCAACCTGCTGAATGGGAAATGTTAGAAAATTTAAGAAAAAGTGGATTCCGGGTTTCCAAACCCTATAAGGGTGGAGTGACTTTTGTTTATGAACATTTTTGATTATAATGAGAGAATGCTCAATATGTTAAACACTGACACACATATTTTGGTTTCCTTGAATGAACTGAACCAAACGTATAGGAGAATTAACATTTACTTGAATGACTTGTTTATTGAGAATTATATTGACCTTGATTTACTTAATTATTTCTCTATGCCAGCCCCTCAGATTCCAGTTATTTACGGGATTCCGAAAGTTCACAAAAATTTGGTAAATCCCCCTTTCCAGCCAATTGTGAATGGTAGGAAATCTATTACGTACCCTTGCTAAGTTTGTAAATAATTTTTTGGAGAAGTATGTAGTGAAGGAACCTTATATTTGTAAAGACTCGTGGTCCTTTTTGGAGAACATCAATAGTTTGAATTCAGAACCTGATTTTAACTTTGCTACTATATATGTGCAGGACCTTTATACTGTAATTCTGCAAGATCTAGGAATTGAATGGATGAGCCTACTTTTAGCTAAGAAGGTGTGTTAGTAACACTAATGTTTCCCTTATACAAGAATCATTGGATATTATTTTGAGCAATAATTTCTTCTTGTTTGAGGGTAAATATTATTTGCCATGGGCTCCTCAGTAGGAGCCAGTTTGGCTAATTTAGTTATGGCATACTGGGAGAGCGAATTTCTATTTAATAATAATCTCTTTATTCGGCACATTTTTTACTACACCATATTTTTGGATGATATTTTTCTTATATTTAAGGGTGGACATAATTTATTTGTTAAATTTATTGAATATTGTAATAGAACAACAGAATTTCGAACATTCACCCACACATTCAATACAGAGAGGATAGCATTTTTAGATGAGGACTTGTCTAAGGATAGACAGAACAGATGTTATAAAGGGAAGATCTATAGACTGGAGATCTATTCAAACTCCTTTTTGCACTTTACTAGTGCTCACCCTTGGTATCAGAAAAAAATTGTTTGTGAAGGGACAGATCATAAGAGCAGCCAGAATGTGCACTACTAATTTTGATTTCATGACTGAATGTGACCTGTTAATCCAAATGTTTTTGAAGAGAGGCTACCCGGCACCATTACTCAAAGAATTGGTGAATGAAGTTCAAATGAAAAGGAAATGTAGGTTATTTCAAAGCTATCTTGGGGGGGGGGGTGGACAATGTATGATGGAAAATGGGGGTACAGTGAGTGATGATATCCAACAAAGTGAAATAGTAAATTATCCCTTGACTTTTATAACCCCTTTGCCCACACACCCATTCCTCCCTCCCTGCAGTGTGGACACAACTGCATCCCTCCCTCTCTACTGCGCAAGCTGCTAATTAAACTTGGTTCGCCTAGATTGTCGTCATAGCTTTCTCTCTCTCTATGCCACTGGAGTGGCATCTTCTGACTACTAAATTGGATTGTGGTAGCTTTAAGAGACCCAAAGATGGGAAGTAATTAAGTGTAAACTGTTGAACATTCTGCAACTCCCTTAGGGTGGCTGCATGAATGAGGCAGTTGTCCAGTTAAGGGTACAGTTAAATGACCTTCTGCAACTCCCTTAGGGAGGCTGCATGAATGAGGCAGTTGTCCAGTTAGGGGTACAGTTGAATGACCTTTGTTCTGCTGCAGGCAATCACTGCAGCCAGTCACTTTATAAAGAGCCTGGGTTCTGTAGACAAACCAAAGAGCAAGGAGATAAATTGTTAACGGGAATTTTATACTGTTAATTTATGGGTATGTGAAGGATAGAATTCTTTAGGTCATGGTCAGCATGCAAACATATGTCAAGAGAAGTAGTAGAGGGCTTTTCAATGTTAATGTAATAAATGTTGGGACTTTTAGAAATTTGTTCAACTTATGAAATCCAAGGTTGGCCTCTATGCTCCTTTTCTTGGAGCTAGGAATAGCTGAGTAGAAACATGTTCATCCTTATACTCCTTGTAAACTTTATGCCCCACTGTGACAATGTGGAAATCGGGTCTACTTAGTCGTTGTGGGCTGAAGAGATGCCCAGGGATTTTGGCTTGCTTAAAAAATGAAGATTGCATTGATCTCTTAAAAGCTGAAGTACCCATTTACCCTGAGTGATGACCTCCCACTGCTTCAAGAGGAGGAATAGATCACCACTCCTGTTGTGGAAAGGATGAGCTTAGATGAGTAAGAATAGCTTGTCTGTGGAGTCTTGGTCCCTGTGGCCCTCAGGTTTGCCTTTAAATTCTGCTTGCAATTTATTAATGTAGTGGCCTTTTTTTACCTTTTGGTTATGTCCCTCAGTCTTGCCTTGGATAACTGCCAATCTCTTTATGGGATTTCTTCTACAGTTAGGAGCTGAGGAATTAAAAATCTGTTTTATGGGACTGCATAGTCCATTTCTCCTTCCATCTCAAACAGCTTCTTTGCACAGTCTGCAAACAGAAGCTCATTACCTAGAGGGACATGTAGGAGTTCCATTTTAAGATGGTGTGGCAAGGGATGAGTGTTCAGTCCATCACATCTCCTCAGTGCCAAAAAAAAGGAAAGGATGAGCTTAGATGAGTAAGAATAGCTTGTCTGTGGAGTCTTGGTCCCTGTGGCCCTCAGGTTTACCTTTAAATTCTGCTTGCAATTTATTAATGTAGTGGCCTTTTTTTACCCTTTGGTTATGTCCCTCAGTCTTGCCTTGGATAACTGCCAATCTCTTTATGGGATTTCTTCTACAGTTAGGAGCTGAGGAATTAAAAATCTGTTTTATGGGACTGCATAGTCCATTTCTCCTTCCATCTCAAACAGCTTCTTTGCACAGTCTGCAAAGAGAAGCTCATTACCTAGAGGGACATGTAGGAGTTCCATTTTAAGATGGTGTGGCAAGGGATGAGTGTTCAGTCCATCAAATCTCCTCAGTGCCAAATCTGCAGCTTCTGCCCTATGTGATGGAGCCAGAGCATTATAACCTCATTTAATAGTGTGCTTAGCAACTTGGGCACAAATGCTGCATAAGTCTAGTACTTTCCCTTTCAGGTCATTTATCTCCTCAGCCTTCTCCTTTAGCTGGTATAGAAGGAACTGTTAGCATTTCAACATGTCTGCCTAGCAATTAAAGGCCATATAAGCCAGGTTAGCAGAAGTGGGTATTTTATTCCCAAATCTGGCTAGGATTTTGCTCAATTTGTCATTTGGGAGAGCATTTCTTATGGGATATATAATAGTTCCCTTGCTAGAAATCATGAACACAATCATTCACCAATTTTTTCTCTTTATATAAAGATACATGTGGGACTCACTGACCTGTAAAAATAGTCATGCATCCCGAAAACAGGGGTCTGAGAATCTGGCTCCCAGGATGGATTAGCAAAAAGCATCTCCTATATCTTTTAGAGAGAATGGCTATCAGCTTGAGTTGGGACATTCATAAGTTCTCTACATCTTATCTGGGTCTTGGACATGTCTTTAGCCTCACATATGAAGTTATCATTCACTTTATGACAATTTTTACAAATGAGACACACACTGTGACAGATGTACAAACTAAGGGGTCTTCAGTGTCAAACATGTACAGAACAGGGGGAAAACATCCAATCAGCATAGGCCAATTTTTACCTATCTGTGTGGTTGAGATATCAGAATCCTCATGGATTAAGAATTCCCTTTTTCCAAGAAGGGAATGCCAACACTGATTGTTCTTCCTAGATTGGCTACTTAATTCTCAGAAATTACATAAAATCTTAGGAAATCCTAAGTTCCAGTGAGAAAGCCTTTGGTGGTGAAAGAAGAGAGCCTGTGCAGCACAGGATGTGGCAAGCTTGTAGACATCCATTCTGGTTCAGACTGAGATGTCCTAAGTTTAGATGTGAGGACCACCTGGAGGATTCAGGTCATGGGGCAGGAGCCAAGAACTCAATCCAAGTACCACTGACATCCTTGTAAGCTAGATGAGGGGATACCACCACCCTCACCCTCACTAATGATAGCCTGTGCATCAAAACTGAAGCCTGTGGACAGATGGATTCAGCCTATATTTGACAGCATGGTGGCCTCCAGTGGCTTCAGTAGAAACAAACAAAGGGATTCACTGAATGAGGCCTTTGATCCTGTGGGCCTTCAGTCTCCCAGTGTCTCTTCTATATAGGGTGATTCTCAAGAGTACATTTTTGATGGGATGTCAGTAGATGTCTCTAATGCCATGATGGTCTGAGACTAGCTGCTTGGCTTCTGTGGTAAACAGTCCTGGACTTCACACTTACCTTGATTTGCCTCTAGTTAAACATGGCATGATAAGGACAAGAAGGACCATCATGCTCAACCCATACAGAGTACATAATGTGGAAAGCCTTATGAGGAATTTGCTTCCCAGCTCTACAACATAGTTAGCTTTTTCCTCAGAATCTGATATTTAGTCCCAATACCCGAAAGTTAAAATGGGCTGGCATGCAATTATAGAGAAAAAAAGATTAGAAATGTTCCTCATAGAGTAATTATCTAAACAAAACCCACACTGACAAAGAAAAAAATGCATTTATTTTGAGAAAGCTAAAGCAAGAAAGAACTGAAGATGGTGCTGTCTGATCACCTTCATACTACCATCATCCTGATATTCAAGTGCAAGGGTGCCCAACCAAGGCAGGTTAAGTGTGAAAGACTCTTGAAATCTGGGTGGCTGTCAGACCTTCTATTTGAGAAGCTCCCAAGTATCACAACTGAAACAGCAAATTATACAATAAGTATCTGGGACAAACAGTTCTCCCACTCTCCAGGTATATGGGACATGTACACCAGACCAAGGAGATGTGACAAAGCTGAAAGACCAGAAGCAGATACAAAAGGAAGTAAGGATTCTGCAACCAATGATGCAAGGTCATTACAATGCTTGATGTTTTATCTGATAAATGGAGGGAACACACTTGCATTTCATCAAGTCCAACAGGTAAAAATAATACAATGCAGAAATCCACTTCTGCACCTCCGAGGAAACCAGATTCTAGGGCCTTCTCAGGGGTAAGGAAGTGGCAGCACTTGAAGGAATTCAGCTCTGCCATGATAAATATAATCCTATCTAAAGGATATTTCTCCCAGTGGCTGCAAGCAAAGCAATGACCAAAACAAGGGTGACAAAAATAAGGTCCAAGAGCCAGCAGATTATCCGAATACTGAATACCACAAGAATCTTCTACTGTAACACACTTGTTGCCTCTGCCAGACAACAGAAGCAAAAGAAAGATTAAAATGAAGCTTTACCTTGGAAATATAAAAAGGCATTTACTACATCCAGAAAAAACATTCCAGTTTTTTGTATAAAAACATAGCTGACTAGTTCTGAATACAAAATTTAGACATATGGTGGCCTTCACAATCCTTGTGCTGGAATTCAGAAATACCAGCTGCACACATTGGAAGCTCTCTGAACCAGTCAGTGATAGTAGTATGCAAATGAAGTAACAATGAGATGTAAATGAGGAATGTGAAAAATCTGTGACTATCTAAATTAGGAGCTCTTCTCACCTGTGTGTGTTTCATATTTACTTTTCGCATTTGCACTGTGTGCAGAAGTGATATAAAAAGCAAAGGTGTATCTTGTTTATCCACTTTGCAATCAGTGGCAATGCTTGCATTTACAGCAACCTTAACTGTCTACCATATTGATGTGCTAATCTTGGTCACATCAAAACCAAGTGCACCCATCAGTGCTCACTGGCCAAGAAGGTAAAGATATGTGCAAAAGATGACATATCTGAACTTTGCTAATCAGGTTTAGAATAGACAGGGGCATAGTACAGGCATTGGTAATTTTATATGACTCAAAGACAGGGACTGTGGGATGAATTCTCTTCCTAAACCTCTGGATACCAAGGTATGAATAGCCCTCACTATTCTTGTCACAAGGACTTTTCAGTGATAGAGGCCTGTGAAATATGACTTTAGGACAAAGTGGTATTTCATAGGACTCTGTCTCGAGGAAGCTTCAGCAGTTCCTCAACATACTCTTGGATGTGGATCACTAAATCAATTTCCTCGTGCCATCACAGGACTGAGTTGGCACCATGTTTGCCTTATACAAGATGGCATGCTTTTCTGGGTGCTTGATGTGATAGACTACACCCATGTTGTCGGAAGGGCCCCATATGGACCACAATGAGAACAGTACTGGAATAGGAAGGGCTACCAGACCATCAATTGTCAGGTAGTGTGTGATGCATGGGGTGTCTCATTAATGTGCCAGCTCAGCATCCTGGCAGTGACCATGATTCCCATAACTGGTACACAAGGTCATTCAATTGCATCCTCCTGTATGACAGGATTCCTCATGGTCACCTGGTTGGCAAGTACAAGGTATTTTAATGTTCTAAACCAAAGGTATTTCTGTATCTGTAGCATGGTACAGGTACATCCTGAGTAATTACCACTCCTTTTTGTTGTGTGGCCCTCCTTGTTTTGTTTTATAGATGATGCAAACCAGCCATGAGGACCTTTGCTAATGAGACCAATCCATAACCTTCAGGGAGCTGCCCAGAGCATTTCAACACCTACTTGTCCCAGACATAGATGGTCATCGAGTGATTGATTGTTCTACTTCCACTGCCTGGACAAGTCTATGGTGCACCTTTGTATGACCCTGCTACTTGCATGCAGGATTTATACCACCTGCTGGCCTCTACATAGCATAATTTTCATCTGTTAGGTGCACGACAAACATAGCCAGGCATTGAAAGCAGCAGTGCAACTCCCAGCATTTCTCCCACTAGTGATGGTGGCCAGCCAATGGCAAAAGCACGGTAAACTCTGCAGCAGGCTTGTGCATAGTAAACAGCTGTGCAGGTGAAGTCCACAACTATTGGCCATGTTGTTCACTTATTGAAAGCACAACAAAATTCACACATATAATCCTCGATGTATGCAGTGCTACTTCAGAGAATGCTGAGTGGTGCATAGTCAACACTGTACACTAAACAATTTGTACATATACAAAAAGTTTCATATATAGTTTTGCATCAGTCATCATTTGTACAGTGTTGAGAGATTAAGTGACATAAATGCATAGGTGCCGAAAGCTGTTCAAGACTGAGGGGGCAGAAGGCAAGAGGGGCACTTATGTCCACCTAGTATTTTAAACCAATATATATGGGGGAATTGACTTTGCACAATGTACAAATGCAAGTCTCATCACAGCAGGATAAAAGACTTTTACACAGTTAATCCCTCGGGCCAATCAGGTAAAAACACAACAAGGCTTCTACCAGAAGTTTCCAATTTGGATGCTTTGAATTCCTTGGAAATAAGTTCACCAACCCTGAAATGTTACAAAAGTGCACAACAGAAAAACTTTGCATAACTACTAGCATATTATAATACTCTCTTCTCACATTGCATTCTTACAGAAAGGCCCCCAAACCAAGAATTGGCAAGCTGCAAATAATATCCAAACAAAGTTATACGATCAAGGGTTCACAAATTTATAGGAGGTTACTGTGCCAATGGCCGTAGGACTTTTATCAGGCTAGCCATGTTATACCCATGTTCCCACCGGCAATTTTCCTTTTGCCTAGACTTCTGAGAAAAAGATTCCAAATAGTAAAGGGTCCAGCATAAATCTATAAGCCCATGTAGTAGTACCATAAACACTCAAGAAATAAGTAATAAATGAAAACTGTAATATGCTGTGGCATTAAATCCCCCCAAAGACTGCTTCAGTAGTTTTCCATGTATGCATAACCACCTAAATGAAACAGTTCCCCTAATGACCACCCCCCCAGTAGTCTGTCCATGTATGCACAAAAAGCAAATTACATCAAAATGAATCATTTCCCCAAGGCTCCCTTAAGCAGTTTGTCCATGTATGCAAAAACACCAAATAAAACATTTTCCCGAATGACCTGTTCAATAGCCTGTCCGTGTATGTACGTAAGGAGCAAATGACATCAAAATGAATAATTTCCCCATGTATGCACAAGCACAAAAATAAAACATTTTCCCTAATGGATTTTTCAGTAGTCTGTTTGTATGCATAGTAAGCACAAAATTACAACAAAATGAATAATTTCCCCATGTATGCACAAGCACAAAAATAAAACATTTTCCCCAACAACTTTTTCAATAGTCAGTTTGTATGCATAGTAAGCGCAAAATTACATCAAAATTAATAATTTCCCCCAAGGATCCCTTGTGTACTTTGTCCATGTATGCACAAGCACAAAAATTAAACATTTTTCCCAATGACCCCTTCATTACTTTGTCTATGTAAGTGCAAGGAATAAAATGAAACATTTTCTCTAATGACCCCTTCAGTCAGGTTTGTCCATTTATGCACAAGCAGCAAAATAAAACATTTCTCCAATGACCCCTTCAGTCAGGTTTGTCCATTTAAGCACAAGCAATAAAATGAAGCATTTTCTCCAATGACCCCTTCAGCCAGGTTTGTCCATGTATGCACAAGCACCAAAATAGGTTCATAGGTATGTACTAGGCTATCGGCCCTAGGGCCTATATAAGCCTAGCCAAACGAGGTTCCCTGGCTTTCGCCACCCAAGACAATTATTTTCCTGTGCACCTGTCGAGCAGCGCCACAGCAGTGATCCCTGGGGTGAATTTCCTGTTTCCCATCCAATTGTCAAGATTTCTCTTTAAGAAATGTGATATCCTATTTCCGTGAAGAAGTTTTTCATCAGTGTTACTTCTTCAAGAAACACTTTTTATTCACTACACATTCTATTTTTATGGAAAATTAATTTTAATTATTTTTTCAAACGTACTAATTTATCTAACACTAGTTTGAGTAGGAAGAGTGTCTTCAACCCCCCCTTGAACCCTACTTTCAAGGTGTTCGAAGAATTGGCAGAAAGTGAAATAAAAAAGGTAAACACTAAAAAAATCCAAGTGCACAATTTTGCATATAAAGACAGAGAACTGGTTACCATGTTACAAATAAGAGGTTGTAAGATTATGAAACCTGACAAGGGGGGGGGGTAGTTATTATGGACACTATCGATTATGACACTAACATGTTTGACATTCTAAATGATGAGAATAAGTACAGTGTAGTATCTAGAAATAAGATTTTCATTTCTTACTCTAAGGTAGATTTTTATATCAATGACCACTTTTTACAGGGTACGATAGACAAACAACTTTTAGACTTTCTCACAGTGACAAGGCCTAGGATCCCTGTTGTGTTTGGGATACCTAAAACACATACAAATATTGAGAAACCACCTTTTAGGCCCATAGTTGCTGGGTCAGGCTTTTTTGTTCTCCAACATTGTTCAGGGGCAAGTATGTAGGACCTCAAGGTTATGTACGGACGAATCAAGCTTTCAGAAGGAAATCTCAGGCCTCAAAATAAACTTTAAAAACAAAGGCTATAATGACCAATTGGTTAAAAAAGTAGTGAGTAAAGGTGAGATAGAAAGAAAAGATAGGTACAAGCCATGGTTAAGATGCAATAAGAGAGAGATGTGTGTAGGTGAAGATCCAAGAGTTGGCTCTGCAAACCCCAGACTTTATTTTACATATAATAGTAACATCAAAGATATAAAGGATATTATTGGTAAGAATTGGAACATTCTCAGGGGTGATAAAAAACTAAGGGAAATAGTGGGACCAACACCTAATATTGGCTATAGACGCAATAAAAACTTGAAGGATTTATTATGTGGTGAGGTGAATATGCGACCATCTAGACTGAAATGCTTCAATAAACCAGGGAGTACACCTTGTGGAAACTGTAAGGCATGTCCCTATATTAATAGAAATAATAATATTTTCATGCACCCCAATAGTGGCAGGTCCTTTGAGTTTAAAGGTAGGGCGAATTGCAGAACACCTAACATTGTATACCTAGCTGAATGCTCAACATGCACCTCATTCTATGTGGGCATGACTAATGGGATGTTTAAGGTTAGGATATTACAACATCTTTGGTCCATAAGGAATTGTGACATTCACAATGCATTATATAAACACGTTGAAAATTATCCCACGCATACTTTTACGTTTAGAGCTATAGCGAATGTTGTAGTAGGTGCACGAGGAGGGGATATAAAAGCAATTACTGAGTCCATTGAGTCACGTTGGATCATAGAATTACAGGCACATAGGGAACCTGGTTTAAATGACCATGTCCCTTTAAAACCAGCATTACAAAAGAGGCGTGTCTTTTATTAAGATTTTATCATTGTTTTAATGTTTTGATTGGCTCTTTTGAATTTTATGCCATTACCTGTTATGTATTTAAATTTGACTATTAAGAAGTTTTGATTGTCTGAAGAAGGGTATTCCCGAAAGCGCTTACCTGTGGATTTATTTCATTCATTAAACGGAGTTCAACAGCAGTGTCCTGCCATTCTATTTTTATGGAAAATTAATTTTAATTATTTTTTCAAACGTACTAATTTATCTAACACTAGTTTGAGTAGGAAGAGTGTCTTCAACCCCCCCTTGAACCCTACTTTCAAGGTGTTCGAAGAATTGGCAGAAAGTGAAATAAAAAAGGTAAACACTAAAAAAATCCAAGTGCACAATTTTGCATATAAAGACAGAGAACTGGTTACCATGTTACAAATAAGAGGTTGTAAGATTATGAAACCTGACAAGGGGGGGGGGTAGTTATTATGGACACTATCGATTATGACACTAACATGTTTGACATTCTAAATGATGAGAATAAGTACAGTGTAGTATCTAGAAATAAGATTTTCATTTCTTACTCTAAGGTAGATTTTTATATCAATGACCACTTTTTACAGGGTACGATAGACAAACAACTTTTAGACTTTCTCACAGTGACAAGGCCTAGGATCCCTGTTGTGTTTGGGATACCTAAAACACATACAAATATTGAGAAACCACCTTTTAGGCCCATAGTTGCTGGGTCAGGCTAATAGAGCCACTTGCTAAATACATAGATCATGGCTTGAAGAAGTTTGTAGTATCCTTAAAACACATATCCAAGGATTTGTGAGATTTTTTAACAAAAGTAACCTAGAACAAGTTTGGAAAGGATTTTATTTTGACCACTATAGATGTTATAGATCTATTTCCTAGTATTCCACACGATATATGACTTGATTGATTGCAAAAGGTCCTAATGGAGTGTGATTATTTAGGTAATGAACAAAAGAACTGAATTTTGGAATTTATGGAATTCATATTAAAAAACAACTACATGTATCTTAATGGAGAATATTACAAACAAGAAAAAGGAGTGGCAATGGGGGCCACCTGCGCCCCCTTGTATGCCAACTTAGTATTGTATTACTTGGAGAAAAACTACATTTTCCAGACACCTTGGAATGATAACATAGTAATGTATACTAGATTCCTGGATGATGTCTGTTTATTTTGGAAGGGTACAGATACACAACTTGGTAAGTTTCTTGATTATATCAACAATACAACTTCCTTTCTGAGATTTACCTCTAATAGATCTAAAGAAAAAAATAATTACCTTGATGTAACTCTTTATAAAGATTTGGAAGATAAGAAATACCAATCTAAATTATTTTGAAAAGATACATACTCACATTCTTACCTGCACTACGACAGTGAACATCCTTACAACCAGAAAAAAGGTATTATTAAGGGCCAGCTCATTAGAGCTTCTAGAATGTGTAGTGAAGAAAAAGTATTTCTTGAAGAAGTAACACTGATGAAAAAATTGTTCACAGAAAGAGGATATCCCATTTCTTTAATAAAACAAGCAGTAAGAGATGTGAAGAAAGAAAGAGAGGGGAAATTTCAACCTATTATAGGGAAGGAAGTCGAAAATTTGAACAAAGTAGGAGAGTTGGATGACACAGTTCAGCATTTATACACACAGACACATCTTGTTCAGATGAAGTTGAGAATATTATCAGGAACTATTGGAAAGTTTTAACCCTCAACACTGAAATTAACAAATACATCCCCACATATCCAACATTCGTGAGAAGGAGAGATATGAACATAAAAGAAATGTTGGAGAGACAAAGAATGGAAATTAGAACAGAAATCACTAGGAAAAAAGTACATACAGATATGGATTTTGTAATCAGTGTAGTAATATCTTTGAACAGGATAACTTACATCTTCCAGCAAGAAATTACAAAATAATAGCCAAAGAATACTACAATTGTAATAGTAAAGGAGTAGTATACATTGCCATGTGTGGAAAATGCCCCAGTTTTTATATAGGCAAGACAGAGAGACCTATAAGAAGGCATACATATATATATATATATATATATATATATATATATATATATATATATATATGAAAATCTACATGTCATTTTACAACAAAAAGACACCAATGCACTATACAGGCATCAGAAAGAATGTAAGGATAGCAAATTTGGATTTTATATTATAGAACAAGTTAAGCAAGACTTAAGGGGTGGTTTATGGGACTCGAGTACAAAGAGTTATTTTGACAACTAAAACTTGATGCCACAAGAAATCCAGGGTTGAATGACCATTTAAGTATTAACAGTGTCCTTAAATTCAGGGCGGCTAAGTTGTAGTAACGTCACTCTATGCCAAATATTTTTATTATTTTTTATTATTTTTTATTCATGGCAGATTTAAAAAAAATTTATTGTATTGCAACACGGGTTATACATATGACTGTGCCACAGCTTATAAAGTGGTATAATAATTGTTAGGTATAGGTTAGGAAAATAAATTTTGGGGATTAATGATTCCTTCATCCAGATATATCGTCTCTGAGTTTTGACATCAAAGAATTGACTTGTCAGCTTTGTTACAGCAGAGTGCACTGTTGTTACATTTTTGCAGTTCCACATTTAACACCATTTTTCCCATTTAAGTGAATAAGTCTGTGGGTTATAGTAATATTTATAAATGACAGAATTATCTACAAAATTCTATCTGGCTAGGCTGGCAGCATTTACCTATCTTCACAGACAGCAAAGGGACAAGGTAGAGGGCAACCTCTTTGATAGTGGAGACTATATCAGTGTGGTTGCTACTGAGAGATATGAAGGGAGATGAGATAAAATAAGGTTAAGTTTTCAGTTGCTGCTGAATGGTATAGCTTTTCTTTTAGTCCAGTTAAGAATACGGTGTCTGTTAGGGAGCCAGAAAAGGACAGAACAGAGATCTTGTAGCAAGGCTGTTGTAATACACTTAATACATCCAGATGACAGAAAAGTGAAGACAGCATCATCATATAGAACAGTGTTAGTGAGATGGAGGTCAGTGGGGTTGGAGTTCACGAAGAGGATGAAGAGATGGAGTTGAAAGACAGATTCCTGTGGTAAGGAAAACAGAAATCAGAGTATAAAATGGAATCAGATGTAACAATAAATGAAGTATCTGTTAGCTTTTGAACTAGTTAACTGCTGAGGCATTGAAAGAAATGGCTGAGAGATCATGATTAACTATTTCAAATACTTTAGTAAGGTTTAAAAGGAACACCAAAAGATGACCAGAGTCCATAGTAGTGAGTATAGAATTAAAAGAAAGCAAGGTAGATAGAATGCTTCAAGAAGATATGAAATCACATGTATGTATAGTTGGCCAGTTATAAATGGTAAGAAAGTCAGAAGTTTAATTTAGATGTATTTTTCTTTAATCTTGGTAGAGGATGATTTTGGAGAACAGTTTTTAGGGGAGGGAATAACTATGGCCTTCTTGCAAAGAGAAGGGAAAGTACCTTGGGACAGATTAAAAATTAGAGTAAAGAATGTATAGCATATGGTCCTTGCAGAGTTTATTGAACCAAGGGAAATGATTATAAGATATAGGATTGCTGTTAATGGGAAGGTTATCAATTAGTTTTCATTTTATTTCAGACAAATTCTTTTGAGGGGAAAGGATAGAGTAACAGATTACCTAATGGGGATGCAGGGGGAGTGGATGAATTGTCAGGGGTGGAAAAGTGCAAATTCTGATTTGAAGTCTTTATTTGAGAAATATGTTATTTGAAACTGATATTTGCTTACAAAAGTAGTGTTCATCTCAGATCAGAAATGTTTTGAGTTAGGAGGTGAGACTGTATATTGGTTGTAAAAGATGGGTTTTATCTCCTAATATTTTTACATTGGATTCAGAGAGAGAGGTATAAAGAGATCTAACTCATGACATTTGTTCTTTTTGGAAGGTTATCTATGTTCTATCTCAAATCTTTGTGAGTTGAAGATCAGGTGTTATCCAGATTTCCCTTGTCCCTTTCCTTCAATACGAGATGGCAGGAGAATATTTGTTTTGTAGTTAGAGGAGAATATCTGTGAGGATAGAGGCAGCAGTGTCATGCTTTAGAATCAGATACAATTGGGACAAGTCACAGCTAAAGAGACCATTCTGAGTGCATCTGCAGAATCAGATGATTTATTTCTTACAAGAAAAATATTATGGATACTTTTTTTGTTGAATTAATTAATGATTATGGGAGAGTGATTGTTAAGGATATGTAGAAGAACAGTGAGACTGAACACTTTTAATTTATTTGAGATTACAACATCTAATATAGAGGGGTTTGAGGAGTGAGACTTTGCTGTGGTTAGTCCAGTGGCATGAAGAAATTGCCTCAAAACAGTCAGCCAGCTGATAGGATCTTGTTTGGTAGGTCCCAGAAAAATGACATGTAAATCACCTGGGAGAAGGAAGTTACTTTTTTGTGGAGTAATGAGGACACAATGCTTGAAATAGGTCATTGAAGATAAATGGAGGGCGAAGTGGAGGGTGAAACACCAGAGCAAAATGTAAGGAAATGATAGGATAAGTGATTGTCATTGGTAAGCCAGTTTGAGGTAAAATGGTCTACAATCTGAAAAGAAAGAAGAATTTCAGAAGTATGGCATTACCACTGTCAATGTGTTTGTTAGGCTGTATCTTTGAATACATGTCAAGCTGGGGAAATGGAGGTCATGAGGTTGTGAAATCATCCTATATTAAGTTTCAAAAATGTTGATAGTATCAAGTTTATCATATAGAAAATGTCCATGGATGGAGTCAAGGCTGTTGTTTTATTCCATCACAGTTTGGGAGGCCTATTTTTAATCCTAATGATCCAGATATGAGTATTGAATTTATAGAGGCACTTGGGCTGTATGGGGGGGGGGGGGTGAGAAAGACAGGATCTTGCATATAATTCTACATTGCCAGCACATAGTAAAAGAAACCAGATGGTGTTAAGTTTTGGATTTTTGAAAAGTGCACCAATGTTGAAGAAATCATATAGGTCAGTGTGATGAACATAATGGTCCATTACAATGACATACAAGTACCACTGCTGGGAGTTTTACAATGAGATTTTGAAAGAACTTCTTATTTGATGTTGTGGGACTACCACCACTTAGTTTTGCAGTGCTATTGCTTTGGAGAGATCAAATGTGCATGATTTAGAACATGGTATGGAAACTACGTGGGAATGCTAGTAGTTAATTCTAAGCTGACCTCTCCCCTTTTTGATTTCTAGAGAAACAAAGCAGAACATCTCTTGTTGTTATTTCTTTTTTTGTTATCACATAGCCTCTACTGGAAGAGAAGAAATGATTAAAAGACTTTTCTAAGGAGCTGGCTGTGTAATTTTGTTTAGGGATTTATAGAATCAGTTGTGATTATAAAGATGCAGTTAGGTTTTTCCAACAGCCTCTAGGCTAGAGATTAATTTTCAAAAATAAAATTGGCTGTCATTACAACTGGAAATCATTAACTGGACCACATATTTAATAATCACAATTACATTTTTTACACCTGTATCTGCCAGCCATCAGATCCAATGACTGATTGTTCTAGTCATTCCTACAGGGGGGAGCAGGCATCTTACCAACCCTTTGTGGCCCCCTTGAGGTGAGAATTTATCAATCGTCATCCATGCGGACATAAGAAATCCCCTCCCTGACCCTTGGAGCTCCTAACACCCTCACAGCAGCAGCTCTAAGCTACCAGTCTGTGAGGGGAGGAGCACATGAGCTTTACTACATGACTCCCTCCTGACCTATACCGCTACACAGCTACAGCATGTCCTTCTGTCACAAATCCCATGGAATATGCCACCCACAGTTACCAGTGGATGCTGTCCAAGTGATGGGCCAAACCTTTTCCCTTTGTCTGGGATGGGCAATTCTTGCCAACTTCATTCCCATCCTCCCACACCTCCCCCTCCAGCTTCTGTGCCTGCTATTCAAACAATGACTCATTTGGGTCACAGTAAGGGCTTGATCCTTGTGCTCTATGAGAGGGGCAATTATTGGGTACCTATTATTTCATCAAAACTTCACATCATCGAACCGCATTTCAGATGTCATTTTGTCGAACATGCCATTCATTGAACCATTCTGATTGAGATCGTATTACAGTGGGGATCAGGATATTTGCCCTTTCACCACTGTAGTGCGATCTCAGAGTTGGTATATATAATTAGTGGAAGTGTGTGAGGGGGTTCAATGAACAGCATTTCTGATGAAATGCCAATTGATGATGTGTATGTTTGATGAAATAATATAGACCAGCAATAATTATATTTCTTAATCAGGCAAACCCACTGGATACACATTCCCTTTTCAGAGCTAACCCAGTAACAATGTCTGGTTAAGTGACTTGCTCAGAGTCAAACAGTAGACATATGGGGGGTGTAGGAATCAAACCTAGGACTGCTACAGGGCCTATGTCTAGTAGCACATAGTCTTAAAACTCTGCACCAAACTGCTAGAAAACTGTGAAGTCTTGCTGGGCAGGTTAAGAGATATTTTGTCAAGGGCAACACTGTTGCTGTTGTTCCCTACAAAGGTAGCCATGCTTAGAATGTTATGCTTGCTGCAATTATAAAGGCTGATGCAGCATCTCCCAGTACTATGCAATTTAGAGAAAATAGAGTAGCTACAGATCCTCATTAATAGGTTGTTAAGGATTAACAACCAGCCAACGGTGAATACATCAAATGCTTGTATGCCTAATGTAGTACATTTGGCCAGTTACCAGCTGGTACATACTATTTGTTTCAAGAGGACATAGTCATATTTGGTTATTTACCAATTTGGGCCTCATTAGGACAGCAAGAAAATGGTGAGGCTCAGTGGAAAAGTTAGATTTTTGAGTACAGTGAAGATCTACAGGGAACTATCCAGTAATCAGCTGTGATAAATGCCATAAAATCTGCAAACTTAAGAATGGTAACAAGCAGAAAATTAAATAAAAACAAGCTACTGAAAAAATCCAGAAATAAACTGCATTTTAGGCTCATTCATTGTACATGTCAGACTTCTTATTGCCAAATGCTTTGTCAGACTACAGTGAAAAAGTAAAAACACACCCTTGATAAAGGCTGAGTACTGTTACACAGTAAATTAAGACAGGCAGTCCCATTGATCAGTAATATTGATGGACTGCCCTGCCTTTTAACTTAAGTACTATACCAAATATATATCCAGGGCAGAGCCTTAATGGGAGTTAAAAACACATTGCTATTTACTTTATTATTAACATGTTGTTATAATTGTTTCCCCATGCTTGCATTGCATGTTTTTATATACAGATCAATGCTAACTTACGATCCAAACCATTTTGCCATTTTGTGTGATGTGCTTGGCCAACATATTTTTTTTATAAACATCGTTATTACATCATAGCTATCATGCAGTATACACATAGGTTTCCTTAAGAATTATCACTCACTCCAACATTACATGAATTGTTCAATTCCTTCCTTCCTTTAAACCTCACTTCTCCCCTGAACATTAAAGGCACCAAGAGGGATTCCAATGTTGTATGTTTCCACTGAGGTTATTAGTCCTCTGTGCCATCACTAGGCACTGGAGATGTAGTGTTAAAAAATGAAGAGGACCATAGGGAAAAAAAAGTAAATTACAAAGATGGGGAAAGGCTTCAAAGTCTGCACTGTTGCCAGAGGAAACCTCAGCACTAACCTGCCATGCTAACTGATAAGTTAGTGCAACAGAGTTTTTTTTAATCATATCATACGAATCTTAGGCATTATTTAATGCATGCAACAGTTGGTGACGTATGAGGGAGAGGAACAAGGACCATTAACTACACCTCTCAACCTTGCAGTGCAAGAAATCAAGACAAAGACAGAATTACTGCTGGGATAAAATCAGAGAAAGATTTGAATTATTCCTCCTACAAATTTAGAAAGTCATTAGCATAACAGCTTTTGCTGATGGGTATGAAGTGTGAAACTCTAATGTCTGGCACTGACTGGCTGTAATTATCCATGATTTATCAGGACATGCAAAAATTGACAGGTATAGGATATATGGGCGTGTCTGAGTTTGCTTAACAGCAGTATTTCTAAACTTGTGCATATTACCCAGATACTCCCTTACTTTATCTGTAGTAACCTGTAATTGCACCTCTTCTTGCTCTGTGAGATTCCCCTTATTCTGCAATACTTAATACTTTGTCAGCCCCAATAAGTAATTCTCATTTCAATTTTAAAACATGATTATAAGGTGTTTGTCTTTAATGGCTAAAAGAATGGCAAAGGTGCTGCCAAACTTGACACATATAGATCAGTGTGGCTTTGTAGTGGGAAAGTAAACATTTAACAACATTAATAGAACAATGATGATGCAGAAGGAAGCAGAATGTAAGAAAAGACTGCTGTTGGTGGTGGGTCTTGACTAGGGTAATGGAAGCGTTTGCATTTCCTGATGCAATAATAATATTAATTAGGAGAATATATGAGGGATTGGTGGCAAACATCAAAGTGAGAGAGTTCCTCTCTGATAAGTTGTGGGTGAACAGAGTAACTTGGCAAGGGTGTCCTCCTTCCCCTTTGTTTCTTTCCTGAAAAAAGGAGACACTAGATTAAAGCAGAATGAAGAGCAAAAACAATGCAACATTTTGAAAAGCTATATGCAGGCCCTCAGACAGTACATTTATAAGCCCCTGCACATTTTTTTAAATAATAACCAATAAACAAACATTGTGATCATGGGTTATATCAAAATTCCTTTTCTTCTACTTGCAGCTTTGAAAATTAAGCAATTAGTGTAATTGTATTACACAATCTAGTGCTACAGCACTCAGTGCGGTCAGAATTCGATTTGTGTATGCACTTTCACTGAGTCACAGTGATGCTTTAAAAATTGTGGAATATTATGTAGTACACTTTTAACAGTTTTGTGATGGAAACAGACAGATCAGCTGCATAGACTTAGTGATGCTGTTAAATTATTTGTTAGATTTTTTTGAGCCAAATAATACCAAACTGAGCTTCAAACCCTTTTAGTAATGTACTCCACATACATAGATGATCTCAGGGCAAACAAACAGCAGTGATTATTGCACAGTTTTCTAGGGAGAAGTCTGTCCTCAAGTCTTAAATGGAATATTTTAATTTAGTTTGATTTAGATAGTGATTAATCAATGGAGTTCATTGTGCTTTGTCAATGACGTCTCCAGCAAGAGAGCTACTCAGCAAGACAGAAGTGGCCAGTTAATTCTGTGGAATTGATTCAGTTTGGCAGCAATCTCCCTTGGCAGGCAGCAAGAAATCATTTATTTAGAAACAAAAGAAAAGTCATTCAAACAACAGCTGGGAACATCTGATGGATAAAATGCCTGTATTTTTATTTTTTTTTGTTTGTATTTGGATGTAGCAAAGGGCGGAATACTGAATAAAATGTTGGTCAAACACAACTTAAATATATCTAAAATTTATTTTTTATGTTTTTCAGGTTAGAGTACTGATCTGGACCATTTTCAGACTCAGCCTGGGAACAGAGTCTGGTTAAGTGAGTTGTTCAGAGACACCGCCAGTGGAGGCTGAGGGAATCAAACCTTGCACTACTGGACCACAGGAAACCACTTGTTAACATCTCCTTATTCCTGTAAGCGAACAGCAAGAATAAATAAATATCAGTATGTGGTGAAGCCCACTAACTCATAGAACAGAAATTGTTTTCTACCCAATTCCCCTGGTAGGCATAACTATATGGTATCAACTTGTATCAGCTTTAGAAAATCTTGTTAGTCACTCATTAACTTCTACTGAAACAAAATGTCAGTATACTTTGCTACATGAGAAATACCTCCACTGGATCATGTACTACCTCTAGCAGTGAAGTCAGCAGGTGATGTGTAATTATGACTTTTTACCAAACATGGAAGCAACTGAAATGGTTCCTGTTAAGTTCATTCTGGCATTGTTTTCTTTAAGGTTGTTTCTGAACACTTGGCTACAGTCCTCGGCACATTTTTCAACAGTACAACAATCCTAGTTAGTAGCAGCAGAATGTGTATGCTTAGCACCAATGTTCAGAACAACAGTGCTGTAATGAAAAGTAACCACAAAGACAAAACCACTGCACCGGATAAAGTCCAGTCCAAGCTCCAGCAATATATAATGTGAAATCCAAGCAGGCAAAGGACACTCACAGCATAAAAACAAAACATTTATTCAATGAAATAAAAAGTGTGTATATTCAATGAAATAAAAAGTGTGTTTTGTTGTTTTTTATGCCGTGCATGTCTTTTGCCTGCTTGGATTTGACATTGTAATGAAAAGCAGCTCAGCTATGCGTATTTTTCAGTTATCTGAAGTAAAATGGATGCTTTTAATGAACTGACATGCTAAATGAAGATCATATTGGGTAACTTGAAACAGGCAACAAAACCAGATGATACTTGGAAATTTATTTTTTAACTTCATTTTTTCACATTCAGTCTCATGTTAACAAGTCTACCAAAAGCAGAATGCTAAGTCAGGCCAACAGGCAATCAAAATGAAAACACCCCAGAGGTAGACATCACTGTTTGCTAAGATTCTTTATTCTTAGGTATATACTGTCTGTGGTTCTTAGATCGCTACATCATCAAACAAGGAAAAGGTCCCAAAAAAAAGATAGCTGATATCTGAAACCAAAAAATATGCAAGTATCTCCAGCTTATGTTACTTCAGGTGTCTGCTTCATCTTTAAAAATTGTAACAGATCACACTTGACACATGGGCAAAAACATGTCTCTACAACAAATAAAGCCTAGCTTCAGAAGTATGTTTTATCCTGTTCACATATAAATGAATAAGAAATTTAATTGAAAAATCTGGTTATGGCCATTTCATAAGGTGAAACAAAGTATATGGGTTATTTGCCTGTGGATCCTTTTCATACCTGTGTGGTCTCTGTTTTTCTGGGGTCCACTAAAATGAGATGAAACAGTTATCTCCTGCAAAGTTTTCAGAGATGAACAACTCTACCCAATTAACTGCATTAACCTACCCTTCCTGTTCATCCACCTTGAAAAATATCTACTGCAAGTCATTTCCTGATCAAACTCGGTTAATAAGCTGCATGGCATCATGGTGCAGGGGATGAAGCCTTAACTGTGGCAAATAAAAACAGGCTCCATTAGATGGCCAGGGATTGATGAGGGCAGTGGAGAGGAATGATGAAGCAATGCTTGCTCAGTTCTCTCAGGGAAGGGGGAAATTGGGGGTTATAATAGTGTGCGCCTAAGGTCACAAATGATGATGGAGACCAGAGCTGTTGAGAGAAGCAGCAACGAAAGTGCATGTTAGGTGGGCATTAGACTAGCATAGTCAGTAGAGTTCTCGCTCAAGGCACCATTGAAAACATTCCTCATGTGACGTTGCCTTGCACATCAGTGGATTTGGCTACGTAATATAAAAATCTCATTCATGAGTATATGATGGTACAGGTGGTTGTAGTACTCCTGTCTATTTCAAATGCTGAGATTTCCATTACCCTTTCCCATCCTGTCTGTTGACTAGTGTCCTGTGTTCCAGGAGGTTATGCTAGAAAGGGACACCCAGAGAATTAGGGTGCAAATGTTCAAAGTTAACAATTCTTGTGCACAGGCTCACAGCCCATTAGGGCCATCCTGGAGTTTGTGGTTAGCCATAAGTATCATATATTTAGTGTTTCCATATTAATAATCCAGTCTGGTTTTAACTTTTCCACACTGGATTATAATCTTACATCTCTTGGAATTTTGTTCCACAAGCTAGCTACTTGGTATTAGTATAACTCAAAGTTTCAGTCCTAAACTATATTTTTTCACTTTCATGAGAAGATTGTTACTACATTTATTAGAGTCATGACTACCAATGGTTAAATACAATTTAATATGAAGGGGTTCATTATTTAAGGTTACATAAGCACTTATTAGGTTTCACCTAACAATACACTAAATGCACCCATACTTAGTACTGTGATACAGATCTCAACAGTACATGGTACATATATGTATGTCCCAGCCTTTCACTATAAACAATTTATTTCTCAAGACAGTTGTTTAGCTAATGGACTACAAATGAGTTAACATTATGAAATAATAATTGTGTTGTTATTTTATCATGGGGTATAATATATTATATTTTCATAAGGAATAGTGTCAAATGCCTTTCTTAAATCTGAAACAGTATCAACTGTGATGTTTATTTCAAGAAAATGGTTATTTCAAGAATATCAACTAAAACTTGTATAAATATAGTACATCTGAGGTACAAGATATTCCCAAAATAAACATATAATGCTCAAAGTCTGATATTTATGTTAGATTTGGAGATAAAACTTTCAACAGCACCTTCTCAAATAAATTTCCCTAAAATACAAGGTTTATAGATCTAGGTTTATAGATCTATGATTACCTGTATTCAAAGCTTCACCTCCCATAATTATTGACAATTTCTAAATCTTAGGCACATAACCAGTCAATAACAAACACTTGAACAGCTCTGCAAGGAGAGGTAAAATACTGCTCTCTTACATTTTTACTCAAGTATGCCATGTGGTTCCCTAGCCAAGTTTGGATTGATTCTTTTTAGGACCTGGCTTAACATCAGGGATGTGGTTTGTTCTATCTGTAAGAAGACTGTATTAACAGTAACATTAGTAGCAGAAATGGGCAGGATATTAGCCAGAAAAAAAGTGTTGCATTTTCTTGCATTTCATGGGCTGTAACATTGAAGTACATGGAGTGCTGTGATTTAGCACTAAATTCAGGAAGAATACAGATTTTTTAAAGTGGAATACAGGGGCTGGTCAGCATCTGAATTGCTGACCCCACACTCAGTGAAACATCTGCTGACAGTAGAATCTACTTGATAACACAATCAGTGAGCCATCAGTGCCTACAGTAACTGAATTATTGAGTAACATGTATGCATAGCGTAAAGGCTGTAGAAAGCACATGCACTTCAGATCAAATGTGATTGATACCTTACTTTTGATGTCTTCAGAGCTCTTGCAGTGTTCATATTTAGACAACAAGCACACAAGAATGGTATATTCTTAAGCTATGGTTGATAGTGCTCCTGTGGAGAAATTAGACACTGTCATCTGTGCTAGCATGTCTAGCTGAAGTTTTGTACCTAACTTCAGATTAATCTGTGTATTATATGCCAGCATGATATTATTATTAGCATGATGATATTGTAAATAAGTTCTTACATGTCGACTAATACTGTGTTTGTACAGGATGTTTAAAGAATTGAACAGTGTTCTGTTACATGGCTAACTGTGCATGTTTGTGCAGGAGATTCTAAATGCAGATTGTCTCAGGGTCAGCTGCTTTACAGATGATGTCATCAGAATGTGTTCAGATGTTCTGTATTTACTGTCAGAGACTGAAAGACAAGATGGAACTTTAATAAATAACTGTTTGTTGATTTTCAAAGAATGAAATGAAGATAAGAACTGGAACAGTTGAGACAGTTAACCTAGTTTATAAAAGAGCCTCCTGAAGACAGATGAGTTCAGTTAAGTTCATAGTTCAGTTGAGTTGTGTTCACAGATGTACGGATGCGTGGATACCAAAAGGACTCACCAAGACCTGTAAGCCTGCCTTTCCTGTGTTGTAATATTTAGATCAGGGACAGTATTCTTCAGTCAGAGAAGAAATTCTAGCTAATTAGTTAGAGTTTTTCTAAATGTTGGATTTCTGTCCTTCAGTATTAATTTCATTTTTCTGCTGACTGAATTCTATTTGTTGAAATTACTGTTTTTTTATATTTTTAATCATTTTGCTCATCATTAAATATTTTTATTATCTTTCATTGTGGCTGGTCAATCAATGTATTCTTTAGTAATTTGAGAGTACTTATACCTGCTTTGACAATTCCCGGGCCACTTCAAGAGCCTGACTGCTTTAGGTCATTTGCTACCATTTATTTTGATATCTAATTTTAATAATGGACATTCCTTTGAAAGGGCATGTAGATGTTTTGATTGGTGGCAGCATTTTCCTGTATCATTTGGGGGAAGGGACACAGCTGGGCATCTGTGTCAGGCTTTCCCAGAAGTGTTTGGATGTTTGAGATTCAATTTATTTAAGTGTGAGTGAGAGGTAGTAAACTGAGCCACATTGCTCTGGAGTATGTGATAAAGAATTACATTAGGGGTACAGAAGTATACAGTCCAGTTCCAGGTTATAGAGTATTTTCCTGATGTACTCTTAGGGGAAATTGTGAAATATTACTCCTGTTTAAGTGACTTTCTCACATTGGAGTCGGTAGTGAGGACTGAAGTTCTGTAGTTACTGACCCAGGATAGTAGGGGATGTCACAGTTCCATTATTAGCTATGCATTGGCAAGTTACTGATACATTGCTATTGTATGGTTTTATCATTTTGGAATACATTAACTTGCATCCACAAGGGAAGCACTACAGTTATTTAATATTTTCGTGACTGCAGCCACCACTGATTAACTGATTGTATTCTGCAGTGGGTTCCACTGCCAGCTGATATGTTTAAGCAGGTGTATTTATTGTTGAATACTTTTCTGATGTAGGAAAGGTGATTAACAAAGTTTATAAAACACCTTAGTACCTACATTTTGCTTACAGCATAAAAAGGAAATGTTTGAGGGACAAGAATATGACTCAGAGTATTTCCATTCTCTGAAATAGACTTCCCATCCACATGAAGCGGAGTCCTTCCCTAACACTATTCAAGAGTAACCTGGACCAGTGGATGGGAAATCAAAGATTCACCCTAGGTCTTGTACCTATGTCTCTGATGGATGGATGCAGCCATTAAACCATGTCTTAGCTAACACACACCCTTTAGAATAATGCCTAAGGCACAAAATCTCATGGGATAAATTTGGATTACATGGCTAAGCTTTTAAAGGCCGTAACAAATATAATCTTTTAAACTGTGTATATGTTTGGTACTATTAATATGATCTATACTGAACCTTTTTTAATATGTAAAAAAACTTGTATTAATTCAGTTTGTAGCTAACCTTTTCTCATGATTTGATTTACTGAACCTTACTATTTTGTAAAGAGATTTCTTAAATTTCTACATTCACCAGCTTGTGTGCAATAATGGACATATTAAAGAACTCATTTGCGTGACAAAATGCACATAAATGGGCTAGAGGTGAATGTATGTATGTATTATGTCCTCAATGTCCGGTTTAGATGAGAAACGTGGCAACAAGACTTGGACATCTGTTCTGATCAGCATAATTATACAAATACTCCACATCAACTCCAGCAAATGTTGATTAATGTTGACATCTCAGTTAATTTCAAATGATATATTACCACCTCTGGGCATGTACTCTGGGAAGGTTGATAACATTCATATTCTGAACATTGTTTCAAACAAATATGACATTAAAATCTACATGATGCTGTTATTTGGCATTGTCTTTATGTAAATTTTAAGTACTACACAATGGGTTGGTGGTACATAAAAAGTTAATAACTGTGAGTTATACCACCTTGGAAATGAATCCAGAACAAAAAAGAGCATGAACTTTTGAACTCTGTTCATTAACTACTAATGATACACAGGAGCTAATATTCCAAAAGTGTAAATTGTGGCCTACAATTTTGTATATGAGTGGATATTTCTGACAACCCTGTGTTACAGTATACAATGTTCCTTTATTGGAGTAATACATTTAGGAAACTATGTTTTCTTGTCGAAAAATGTCACCTTCCATTTTTTTTAAATATCTTCAATGTTAAATTATGCATGTTGATGCCAAGCTTATTTGGACAGCTAACAGCAAAGTCTTATAGCATGCATCATTATTTTATGAGTTTTTGCCATCAGATGTGAATTGCCAGTTCTCCACAGTCATTTGTGAAGACTAACAGTGTTCCAAGCCAATTGTCATGCAAATAATGAAAGTCATAATTCAATTGTTGACTTTTCTGTGTAATGAGCTTTTGTTTTCAATGACAGCATTATGTATTTATAGGATAACAAATATTTAGGAAAAGGCCATGCAAAGTTTACAGGAGGTTATATTCTCCACAACATATAGCAGTACAATATATGCTTGAAATCTGCCACTGACCCGATGTTCCAACATGTTTTGAAAACTGTGTTGCTGTGCTCTTCATATTACCCTACTTCATTATTATCTTAGTAATTTTAGTAACTTTTATTGTTGCACATTTACTATTTATTTCGCAACATGCACAGAGAAGTGTGTTTTTACTATAATCATTGAACGTCCCTCCCTGACATTGTTCACATTCAGGTAGCACTCTGATTTCTAGCCAAGGTCATTGAACTAAAACTACAGCTCATGACAGAAGTAGTTCATGTGGTTGAGGCCATCAGTAATGAACTGAATCTTCTACCACGCATGGCTCACACCTCTCCAGGATGCCAGGATGTAGTGCTAATACAAATACTGTGGTTATGTTCCTGCAGACCCTCACGCAGTACACATCATATAAGGATGGCAGATGTCCACTATTTCCTGTATAGTACCCCTGCTCACCTTGTAGTGCTGTAGTATTTCAATTTCATGTAGTCCACTGTAGGTCAGAAGTGGTCTGAGCACCCTATGCCTTCTAGGCTGAGGTCTGGCAACAGCAACAGCACCTTGTATAAGACCCTGTTGCAGATACAGGTTTATAATGGCCGTGGCAACCCCTGATATTATTTTTAATGTTCTGCTGTTGCTGTATTCCAGCATGTATTGGAATTCAGAGCTAAAGTGAGTTTGACATGCTCACATTTATTTTATGCATTTCTGAATCTTTCCTCTATGACTTTTTGCTTCATTAGCGTACAGCACAGCTGATTATACAGTCATTAGCATATTCAGCTGTTAACTGTTGTTTTGTAGCTGTCCACAATGTGTCCTGCAGTTTCCTGAATAGCAGATTCCTTGCTCAATACTGCTCGCCATGTATAAGGGCTTAGCATGACAAGTTGGCAATCATGAACTCGGGATAAAGTGTTTTTTTTTGTCTGTTTATAAAGTGCATGATATAAGAAAGGTACTTGAAAGAGATGTGCATACTGGGGGGAAAGAACTGGTAGTAACATTAAATATGTCAGAAGAAAGGGTGCAGCATGTTCAAAAATGTAATAAATGTTAATGGAAAGAGAGAAACAGTGAGATACTGGGGCCAGCCAAAGACCTGATTTTTATATGTAAATGAAAGGCATTTAGTAAAGGATTAAAAAAAAAAACAGAAGCAGACAGTAATGTGGAGGGGAGGGGGGACATGCAGCTAAAATGTGTGTACCAAAGTGTAGTAATTGTGGTGCCGAAGGGTGTTTTTGTTTGATTGTCCTAGTTTATAGACTGAAGGAATAACTGAAGAAAATATTGAAAATAATAGCAAAGATGATGAAAATGTTATGGGAGAAATATATTAAAGGAAGTAGAAATGGAATTAAATATTGGGAAATATGCTGTTGTTGAAGAAGAGAATACATACGAACTACTGTGAAGTGATCAAGGAGAGATAGGAGAGTTTGACACAGGAGAAGAGCAAGAACAGAACAACACAAAGTCAATTGGAGAGAGAATATGATAAATAAAAATAAAAAGTTGTTAAAAATAAGCTAAGAAAGGAAAGGGATGAAGTAAAGATACTAAGTGTTAATGTCAACAGTATTACAAATGATGTCAGAGGTTAATGGAAATTGAATCATGTAAGAATGTGAAAGCAGAAACAATATGTTTATTAGATACAATAAGTATTAAGAAAAAGAAAAAAGATAGAATTGAAGCATTGTGGGGAAACAAGATTATATTTTCTATAGGAAATGAAGAATGTTCAGGTATAGGGATTTTGATAAGAAGTGAAAAAATAAAAATATTTGATATTACAATATTAATACCAGGTAGAATAGTGATGTGTGATATAAGAAAAGGAGAAAGATGTGTAATGTTATTTGCAATTTATAGATGTATGAATATGACAGAGAAAAATATGTTTTGGTTAATATGTTTGCTATTATGATAGAAGACTAACTGTAATCTCAGGAGGGAGAAGGGAAAAGTAACACAACATGTGAAAGTACTGTAGGAAGTTATAGCATGTGGAGGAATGCAGGTAGGAAAAAGTAGACTTATCAGAGAGGAATATTTAAAACAGTGATAGATTATATAAATATGTTATAATGGAATGGTAAAATAGAAGGAGGTGTGGATATTGTTGAGTTTTCTGATCACAAAACTGTGTAGACAAGAACAGGAGAGAATAAAAAGATAATGAAGGAAAATTATTAAAAAGTTAACTGGTGATTTTAATGAGACAAAAGAAATGAAGCCGGGGAGTAAGAAATTATAGGAAGAACATATGACAATGTCAGAATTTTTTGAAATTGTGTCTGTATGGTGGGTATTATTTAAAGAAAAGTATGAGAAAGTGTATTAATGGTAGAAAATTTTATAAAAATGAATATAAAAAAATAATTGAAGAGATTCAAGTAGAAATTGGAAAAGGAGAAACAGAATAAGAGAGGTCAAACGTATGACAAAAAACAGAGAGAAAGTTAAAATCTATTATTTAGACATATATTTTTTAAAAGGTAAGAAAAAGGAGGTATCACGTTATTTAGGAAAATAAGTGACAATAAAAGAATGGATCGAATATATGATGAAGAAGGTGGTGTAAGATATAAATAAAATACAATAAATAATGGAAGTACTGGAAAGATTTGTAGTTAAACATTTATGAAAAGGAAGAAGGTGAGAAGCAGGAATTGTATATTAAAAATATTTAAAGTTTTAAGACAGCATTGGAAAAGAAGATTACTGTGGAAGAGAAGCTGGAAGTAATAAAAGGGTGAAAAAATCAACACCAGGATTAGATGGATTACATTACGAGTTTTACAAGTAGATGGAGGTAGAAGAAAAAGTATTGTATGAATGGTTAAATGAAGGGATAGTGCAGGAAGAAGTATATGGTGGGGTGATAAAACGTATGTGGAAAAAGATGAAAAGAAAGATATAATAAATTGGAGACCTATAACTTCAGAGAATGCTGATTGTAATATATTTATGAGAATAATACAAAAAAAGATGTAAAAAAGTGTTGAATGAAGTGATAGGAAATAGTATGTTTGGTGGAAAAGGCAGAGAAATAAAGGAAATAGTAATAGTAAAGGAAACAATAATATTTTGATAGATAAGTGAGGTAAAATTGGTTGCCTGTGATGTAGAGAAGCCCTTTAATAAAATATGCCATGAGGCAATGTGCAAATTTATGAATGCATGTGGAATAAGTAAAAAATAGTGGAAAGTATAAAAATTTGTTATGAAAATTCATGGGTGAAAAGTAATGTTAAATGAATGGATGGGAAAAGAGATCAGGCTAAGAAGGGATGTCTCATAAGTATGTGTATCTTTGTTCTAGTACTGAATACAATTATTCAGGCTTTTATGTCAGAAATGGATGAAGTATGTTGGAAGATGTGAAAGGAAATAGAAGTATCAGTATATTTATCTTATGCAGATGATTTGATTATTGTAGCACAACGTAGAGGATGGATAAATAAACATGTTATAAGAACTGAAAGGTTATTTAAAAAGGATGGTTTATGGCTGTATAAAGGAAATGTAAGTGAGTTGGTGAAATATAGAAGAAGAATGGAATTTATTATAATAGGAAGGAAATTAATATTTTAAAGGATACCTTTTGAGAATATGAAAACATGGAAAGTAAAACTGGAAGAAATGAAAAATACTGCATGCATTTTCTGCTTATGTTGGAAAGATTATGTGCTTCCAGGAAAAATGGAAAAGGAATTGATGGATTTTTTTAGATTCATATGGGGTTTGAGACTGAATCCTATTAGAAGAATAATAATATGCAATAAAAAGAAGCAAGGATTAGGTCTGAAAAATCCTTTCTTTTTTTGGTTTTGATGCAGCTATTTTTGGGTTATTAATAATATGAAAAACATGGAGAAAAATTGTTATATATGAGGTATAAAGAGCTATGGAAAGACATAAAAAGGAAAAGAGGGGATGAAATTAAACAGAAAGGAATATGTGAACAAAGTGCAGTTGTGGAAATTAAAACAAATCGATGAATCTAGATAGAAACTGAATGACTGGTTGAAAAAAATTGTGTAAGATTTTTGTGTATCCATAGTGTGATTTATCAAATGTTGACAGAAATGCAATAAAGCAAAGAAGACAATGTTTTGAAGATTTTTATGAAGCTGGTGATATTTTGTGGAGAATTTTAATAAACAAGTCACATGTTAAGGGAAATATGAAATATAAAATGTGAAATATAAAGTAATAGAAAAATGAATGTTTTTGATTGCAAGGTAGATGAAACTTCAAAATGTATTTTTTTTAGAATGTAAAATGGATAAGTCTTTTTGGGACAATTTTAAAATTGTATATAGTTGGGAAAGTTTCATGGAAATGAATATAGAATATAGAAATGATATTGTGTTGTAATTATAGAAATTAATATGAAAATGATAGTGTGGTAAATATGAAAAAGGAAGGAAGGAGGAAATTGATACATTTGATAAAATATTTGTTACAGTCTGGGTATGGTGGAAAAGAAGGTGTGAATGACTATTGCATAATAAAAATAGAGGGGACAAATATGTATCTGCAGAAATAAGAAAATGGTTGTCAAAAAAGCAATGAGGAGGATAGATGAAAATGAAGAAAACTGGAATAAAAGAATTATGTACTAAAATGGTGTTGTATTACTGATGAAGAAATTGTAAAAATTATGTAAATAAGATAGATATGTGGTTGAAAAAATATGTAAATAAATAAATAAAGTAACCTCTACTCTTTTTTAATATGTGCTGTGTAATCTTTTAAATCCACCTACGCTACCACCAACTTAAGCAAATAGAGTCTTGAGTTTAACATCTCATCTAAAGGGAAACACACTTAGGAGTGCAATAATCTTTAGTGATACAATGCAATGTCAGTACCTAAGGTGGGAATTGAATCCACAGCCTTCTGATCTTCTGACATATGTGCTACTTGTTCAGCTACTGACTCTGCAATAAATGGTACCGAATTCCAGACTATGCTGCTATTTGGTAGTTGTGCTAAAAATGATAATTACCAAGTTTTTGTTTCATGACTTATATTTCTATGCATATGAATATGGGGATTTGATTCTGAATAAACCTCACACTTGAATAAGATTTCCTGACATGATTCAGAGTACATCATTCATTTACACAGACACACTCATGTTAGAATAGAATTGTAGAACTGCATCAGTCATTATACAGTACTTTGAAACAGTATTTATATGATACTCTGAAAATGTTTTGTATTTTGCTGTTTTGTCTTTTTTGGGAACTACAATGAAAGAAAGAAACGTGTTGGTTTATGTGCATCTAAGGGCCCGAATGTTTCAAAAATAGACATTGTTCTTAGAATTATTATTTCATGTCCACTACAATCAAAACTGAGACAGAAAATTAATTAATCTTTAGGCAATGCAATTGCTGACTCGGATGATTCTGGACAACAGCCGCATATGATGTGACACTTGTCCAGAGTTATATGCAATGTTATTAACTGTGGTAACTTTGCAAACTAGTTACTACACACATTGACATTAACTATGAGAATAGGTAAAGTATGGGTAACATTGTAACAGACAAGGTGATTAAACCAGTAATCTTAAATGGGGCATGACAAGGTTAGCCTTTTTAAAGTATGCCTTCATTTAAATACTGAGCTAGAAAGATACAGTAAAGCTTCAGGAAAAAAAAAACAGGAATCCAAGAGTTCTAAGTTAATAAAAGTAAAATAAAAGAAATGTGTTAAAGAAAAGTCCTAGAGCAGATATTTGCAAGAAACATAGGTATTGCCTACCCCTACCCTGAGCAAAAATCAAGACTGCAGTCATACCTCTCAACTGTAAAAATTTTCACAGAATGTCCAGATTTTTGCCTCATATTTTGGTCTGTTTCTCATACAGTTGTTGTTTTCTGGAAAATCACTGGCAGATCATTGAAGTTTGAAGTCAGAAAATAATGACAGACAGTTAAGTTTCAGACTTCATACCTTCCAGAAAATACATGCTAATGCAAAACCTGTACTTCTATTTACTTTCTAAGTTTGTAAAAGCAGTACTTAAAATTGTCCCTATTTTTGGGCCTTTGTCCCCCCATTATTTTGGCTTTGTCCAGATTTCTTGCTTTAAGAGGTTGAGAGGTATGATTGTGGTTAATCATTTTATCTGATTTAGATACTAATCCAATCTAAAGAAACTAAAACAGGCAATAGTAAAACCAGGTCCTATTGTGTTATGATTTCATTCAGTAAGAGACATTTTAACAATAGCACTTTTTAGACAGTCTCATGCTGACTACTAGAATAAGCCCCCCATAACATATTCTCTTTTCTTGTTCCATTATCCTTGGGTAGGGATGATAGATCTTTCAGAAAGGGAAAGGTGGTGGATGAACCATGAAAGTGTAGTTTAATGGATACTGGGATAGTAGTATTAGCTATTGGATGTAAATTTTCTCCTGGTTAAGCTGACAACTTCTTGAAGCTCTGACATATTAAAGGAAAATAAGTAGTAATAGTCTAATTTTAAGTTGTAAGAGAGACAAATTTGAACAGTCGAGATGGCATTTTTAAATAAATCCACATTCTTACTATCTTGAAAATGATTGCCCTAGGTAAGGGAACAATGGTAGATTTAATTAGTCAGAGCCTATGGGTAGATAGGTTTCTTTGTGTATACACAGTGATAGGCAATGTTGCTTTTGTAATCTATTCATGATAAAGAGGTAAAGCAAAAAGATGTGTGGATATTTCCAGTATCAAGTAACATATAACTACACACAGAGCCTGACTTCTGAGTAGAGCAAAGACAGATTGGATTTTAGTCTGAGACATGGTACAAGTGAAACTAGAAAGTTGCCACCATTTCACATACAATAAAACATTTTAGCTAAAGATGAGCTTTAAATCAGACAAGCCATCAGAAACTGTATGAAACACAGAGCATTTATTTATTTTGCTGTTTTTTGGTTAAAGTTAACATTTGAACAAGTACAGCAAGACAAGATGCCATATTGTTATGATGACAAAGATTATAAAGTACTCTTATGCTCACAGTAGGAGACAAATAAATAAGGTTTACCCTGATCAGAACATTCTAGGTTTGACTCTTGGCTAACTAGTAATTACTAGTTTGACACACATAAACTTAACTATCGTGTACTACATAGCAACATTCAAGTAGTCAAACAGTGACATTCTATTCCCCCAAAAAACTAATGTGTCTGGAAACTACAGACAAATATTCAATATTTTCATTAGACAGTTGACAAAGAACATAACACAGAATTTCAACATTATGAAATGTAGGGATGGTTGCAGTGAAATCTTCATTATTATAAAGAGATGTAAACAGTATGCATTATTAATGCATGATACATTTCCAGGTGAATTAATGTATTATAGTCTGTAATCAGTACATGATGTGATCATAACCGGATTATTTTGCACATTGTATATAAATGGGTAAACATTTTATGAATTTCTCCAAGGAAAAGCTATTGTCCTGAAATTACAAGAATCATCAAAGTATTATATTTTTGTAAGGCAGATTTGTAACCAAGTATTTGTTCCTAGGTACTAGTTTAGTGACATGATGAGGAAGTTTGTAGAGATTGCTTATCCACATACAGAGCAATAAGAGTTAAGTTAGAAGAAACACAAAAATATAAAATTAAAAAACACTTTATTACCACAAATGGGTAACAAAGAAATGAGCTAAGGAAAATTATATGCATATCAGTCAGATACTTTAGCTACCAATTAAGCTTAGTTAAATGTAGATCTAAGCATATGTGCAGATTGTATATTTAATTTTCTATTATCATTAAGATATTCTGAGACAAGACGTATAAAGGCTACTTGCAAAATTGAATATAATGCATCAGACATTGCATTGTAGCCTTGATAGAAGTTATCTCTAAAGAACCTGTAAGAAACAGAATATAAGGACAATTCCTGAAGTTTTTTCGTACTGTTCAAGTTTTCCAGCTCTATAATTGTTCTAGTAAGGAATCATTCTACCATTTAAATGTAATTATTTTTTATCACTTAATTAACTAGGCTAGTCACTTTCCATGGAATGCCCAAAATAGTATTTATACTATTAGGGGAAAATTGGTCAGGGCATCAGGGAACTTCCCCTACTCTTGGTAGTTGGGGGAAGGATTTGTGTGTTACACATCCTGATTTCCTGTTTCCTGTCCAGGGGCAGAGGCAGCCAGGAGGAACACGAAGAAAATATGCCTGATTCAGCTTTGGCAGAAAATGAAGTGAAGGTCAATGAAAGTGTAGTTGAAATTGTAGAATCACTACTAGAAGTTTTTTTCTGATGCTGTGGGTGCAGAAAAAAAGTGATATTGGAAGAAAAGGTGATTGTTGCTGTAACAGAGATGGATTCTGAGGAAAACTTTCAGAGGAGATTGTTTGAAGGAGAGACAGTTACCTCTGAGAAATGCATAACTATAGCCCTCCAATTGGGAGGGTTGCGGGATGGTTATTTGGAAGAAATGGTAAACCAAAGTGAATCAGAAAGTGGAGCAGCAATTTCATCGAGTGACATCATGGAGAAAATAGAAGATGAAAAAGGAGAAGAAGAGACTGTGCTAGAAAAAGTTCAAGAGACAAAAACATATGCACAAACTGTGGGAGAAGGAACAAAGAAGAAATAAAAGAAACAAAAAAGAAGTATACAGTATGTATGAGCTGTAAAAAAGAAGAAAGTTTAGACAGATATAAGGTTTGGGACTCTGTCATAGCACCTCTGAGTGTCAAAGCAAAATAGGTAAGAACATTCATTTTAATTAATAAAGAGACTTTTTGTGACTTGATATTTGAGACTGGGCCAGCCATGGAAATTGTTTTGGGTGCATATGAACAAAATAAAAATATTTATTCATGGTCAGAATATGTTGTGTGTGTTTTTACAGACAAACAAAAAAAAGAATAATGATCCAATTTAGAAATGAAGTTGAAGCAAAAGAACTGAAAGAACATTTGTTAACTATATGTAAAGAAGTAATGGACACTACAAAAATAAACGATGAAAGAGGACTATGGACTGGGGGAATAGGAATGTGGAGTAATACTAAAAATGTAAAATGATAATGTTATGCACGTACCTAGTATTATTTATGTTCATGGTAATGGGTTTTTTGAAATATAGGGGTCAACCAAAAACTTATTTTAGTGGAAAAAATGATCATTTAATCAATGAATGTGATAAAAGGATGTTATTTATGTGACAAAACAGGGCATAATGAAAAAATGTGATTTAAAGTGCAAAAAATGTGGCAATATTGGTCATTCATGACTAGAATGTGAAATGAATGTGCAAGAAAATTAAAATGAAAATGAAGTTATACAGGATAAAGAGTTAGTAGAATGTATTATACAAGAACATGTACAAAAGATGTAACTAATAAAGAGGTTATAAATGAAGTTAAAGAAAGTAACAAGGAGAAAGAAACAGAGGAGACAAGTGACGAAGAAGAGGATTGGTGCACAGCAAGAAATAAAAAAGAATTTGATAGGGAAAAGAGTTAAAGAAAGGAAAAAAAAAATCAAAAACATAATGCTCAGAGAAAATAAGAAAGGAACGGGATAAACATTTTATTATACTAAGTGTTTTTAAAAGCTGAAAATATTAGCTTTAAATGTGAACAGTATGAAAAATCTTTAAAGGAGAATAGGTATATTACAATGGTGTGTTGCAGTAGATGCACAAATTGTTTTAGAAGATATCAGATTAACAGCGGAAGAAAGAACACAAACTGAAAAACTTTGCAATGGTGTGGTAGTTTGTAACATGGGGAAAGAAACATGCTTGGGCATATGTATATTATGTCAAAAAAGCATTAAAATATTAGATGTAACCATATAGATGTAACCATAGTGGAACTAGGCTGAACTACGGTAATAGACATGAAATGGAAATAATATGTCTATGGAATTATAGCTTTATATGCATATGTAACAAAAAAAGAGAGAGAAATGATGTTTAAAAATATTCTTGAATATGTTTGTGTAAATATGGACATTATAGTGGTGGGTGATTTTAATTGTAATTTAAGGAAAAATAAGAGCAATCGTGATGTTAAAATGGCTAAAGAAAAGTTAAGTGTATGGGAGAATAACCACGGGATCTATAAAAGGAATGAGATTAGGACAGAAATTAATTATTTTTTAATATCTGATAGTTTAAAAGTTATAAAAAAGGAATTAAGTATGCTGGATTTTCAGATCATGTGGCAATATGAGTTAAAGTACAGGAAAATGAAGAGTATATAAGAATAGGAAAAGGAACAAAGAGAATTAATGAAAATGAATCAGATTTAGAAGAGAAAATAGAACTTGTGGAATTATGGAGAAAAATTGTACAGCTATGAGGGAGTTTTATGATAATTGAACTGTTTGGTGGCTTAATTTTAAAGAAAGATATAAAAGTATTTTTAGAATATATAAGGAACAAAAGAAGAAAAGAAAAAGAGAGATATAAGATATTAAGTCAAGAAACATTTAGAGACTTATTAGAGAAGAAAAATTCCTTTTATGAAAAAGAAAGAGAAATATATAAAATTAATCAAATTAAAATTAACAACTTGTTATATAAGCAAAAGAAAGAAGAGGTAGCACCATATATGAGTAAAATAATAAAAGAAGGAAAAATAAGATAATTAAAAAATAAGGAAGGTAAGCAAATAAGGCAGCAAGAAGGAATATACAAAATAAAGAATATGTATTGGAATTATTTGTTAAGAGAGAAGAAAACGTAGAACAATTTTATAAAGGTGAAAAAGTAAATAAGGAAGATAATGAGTATTTAGAACAAAAAATAACCATGAAAGAATTAAACGAAATTCTAAAATATATTAGCATGAATTCTGCAACAGGACTGGACGGAATTGAATATGGTATGTATAAAGAAACGAAAGAGTGGCAAAAATAATTTTTATAGATGTTATGAATGAATGGCTAGAAAATGGAATTAAAGAGAAAAAGATATGTACAAGAGTTATAAAATTTATATTTAAAAAAGGAAATAAAGAGGAGATAAAAAATTGGATACCTATAACACTGAATAATACAGATTATAATTTTTATGAGAATAATAACAAAAAGGTTACAGAAAAAATGGATAGAATATATGACCAAAATGTATTTAGAAGAAAAGGAAAATGAAGTCAAGAGTTGTTATAGATAATAAGAGAAATAATCGATGATATCATAAATAAAAATGTAGAAGTGAAGGTTATGATAGAGGATATAAGTAAAGCTTATGATCCTATTCAATATAAATCATTATGGGGAATTTTGCAGGCATATAATGTAAGCAAACATATTACAAGTAATGAAATCTGCTTACGAAAAGGAACTATGTGAAAATAATGTAAATGGCTGCATTGGGGAAGAAATATAAATAGAATGTGGAATAAAGCAAGGCTGCCCAGCTAGTAGTGTAATTTTCTCATTAGTTATGAATGTAATAGTGAAGAAAATTAATAAAATGTCAAGTAGTGGTGGATACAAAATGATGAAGGAAGTACAATTGCCAATAATGTATAATTATGTGGATGATATTGTATTATTTGTTAAAAATAAAGTATGGATGGAAAAAGTAAATGAAAAATTAAGTATACATTTTTAAAAATGGTTTAAGTATAAATAAAGAGAAAAGTAAAGGATTTTGTTTTGAAGGTATGATAGGAGGTGTTGAGTTCAATGAAAAATATATAGATATATTAGGAATAATGTTAGGAAGGAATGAATACAGAAAACAACAATTGGATAATGTACTCAAAGAAGTAAAGGATATGACTAATTTTTGGAAATCATATAGATTTTCATATAGAAAAAAGCACACTTGTTGAACACCATGGTAATAGGAAAAATTGCTTATGTTGCTAACATCTATATGAATCCTATTAAGTATGAAAATTAATTAATGATGATTATATTCTCTTTTATATGGGGCTCTAGAATGAATCCAGTCAAAAGAGGGATTCTGTATATGAAAGAAGAGCAAGGAGGTTTGGGTTTAATAAGCTCAGTAATACATACAGCATCTTTAATTTTATATAAGGTATTAAAAGGAATTATAAAGAAAAATAAAAACTTGATGGAAATGATATTATATTATAAATACAACGAATTGTGGGAAGGAATGGAAGTTAAAAAACAAAGTAAGAGCATTATGAATGAAGAAATGAAAGATTACCACAACAAAAATTGTGTTATGGAAAATAAAAAAAAAGATTATATGTGAGAAAAATAGAAAGGAATGGTACCTAAGTATTATGAAATCATTTTATTGTATTGATCCATGGAAAGATTTAGAAATAGATAAGAAAAAAGCCATAATGATAAGATACAATAACTATAAAAAACTAAAGAATGCAATGATTTTTTTATGGAGATTGTCTCTTAGAAAATTGCCATTTAAGGCAAATATGCCATGCAAAAAAAGCAAGATAGAAAATTTAATAAATGTGGAGAGTTTAAACTACTGAGCATGTGTTTTTGAAATGTGAAAGAGCTAATAATTTGTGGAAAGAAAAATGTAAAGATACTAGGGTGAAAAATTGGTTAAAAGTTGAACAAATAAATATGGACATTGTATAATTTGGTTATTATGGTGCACATAAACAAGAAGAAGTGAAGAAAATGGACAGAGTAATATTTTATGCTTCATGGACTATATGGTACGTGAGACTAAATGAAATTAAATGCAATGGAAAATGGATTTGACAAAGATTTTGGAAAAAATAATGTTTTTGTTGTGGATAAAAGAGTTGGGGGAATGCTTAAATTGAAGTTAATGCACAGAGATTTGTAAATAGATGCAAATAATGTAAATATGCAAATAATATGTAATGTATATATTAATAAACTACTTCCGATCTGTATTTACATTGTTGTTGGTCTCATTCCTATTACAGAGGTGGCTGGGAGGATGATTTGCAAGATGAAACAGCAGCAGGGAACTGAAGTGAATGCCAGTTCAGAGATAGTATGTGGTGTCATGGAGGACTCTGAGGATGCATTTCTGAAGGGGCTGTATGAAGCAGCCATAGAGGAGTGTGTGGTTACCACCCTGTAGTCAGAAAGGTTGACAGATGATTTATTACAGGGCTTAATAAATCAGAGTGGACTGGCATGACATAATGGAGAAGATAAACAAAGAAGATGGGAAAGAGATGTCAGAGGGTAACAGTGGAAAGAGGATGTGCACAGAAAGAAGACAGTGTGAAAAGAAAGTCTGTCGTAAGGATACAGAATAAAAAGGGAAAGGAACTGGATAGATACGAGGTATTGGACAATGTTATTTTGCCATTCGGAACAAAAGTTCGAGAGATAAGAGCATTTAGTCTAAATAATAAAGAGACATTTTGTGACTTGTTTTGAGACTGTGCAAGCGATGGAAAGATTTTTGTGTGAATATGAAAATAGCCAACATGATAAACTTTGGAATGAATATATACTAAGGGCATCTTTTCAAGAGGCTAAAAAGAAAGTACACATATAATTCCAAAGAGAAGTAGAGAGACTTTGAAAGAACATTTAAAAAATGCATGCATGTAAATAAATAACATACATATCAAAAGTTTATGACAATAGGGGTTTATGGACTGATGCATGGGACTGTAATATTATTATGAAAATGGAAATGGATAAAACTGTACATATTCCAAGTGTCATAAGTTTTGCTGGTAATGGGTGTTGTGAAATATTGGGGGCAGCCCAAAACTTGTTATTTTTGTGGAAAGGAAGGATATTTAATTAACTAATTAAAGCCAAGTGCTCCTCCAGGCGTCTTCTGCAGTTAACTCCTACTGTTCATCTAGGCGTCAAATATTGATTGTTCATATTTGCCTTAATAATTCCAAAACCATGTTACTTACAAGGTACCAGGATATTTTGTCTTGAAGCATATGTAATGGCAAGCACAAGTATATTGATATCTGACCTCTCTCAATGAGTATTTTCTAGAACTGTAAGGTGATAACTTCATTTTTTGAAGGCTTAAGCCATGCCCACTGGGAGTTAAAGGCACACACTCAAAAGAGCTGTACAGGAGGGGAATGAGTTTATAATTGTGACAAGAAGAAATGTTATATATGTGGTAAAACAGCATGAAGCATAACATGTGAACTTGAATGTTATAAATGTAAAAAAAGGAGCATTTATGGATGGACTATAAAGAGGATGAGCTAAGTGCCAAAAACCAGTGTGAAGGAAATGATAAGGAAAAGAGTGAAGAGGAGATAGAAATAGATGAAATTGTAAACAAGGGAGATGCTGAAAAAGATAAAGGAGAGGAATTAGAGACAGACTCAGAAGTTAGTGATATAAGCTAGAAATGGTAAGGGGAAGAAAAACTATTGATAGAAGAATTAAAGATAGAACAAGAAAAAATAAATGGAATATGTGAAGCCTTTCTTATGATGGATTAGTACAGGATGATATCTCCTAAACTAAGAAACAGAGAAAGTAATAATTTAAAGACTCTTTCTGTGAATGTTAATACTATGAAAAATAATATTACAATGATAACAGTTATAGAATGGTACAACAAATGTGACGTAGTTATAATTATATTGGAAGACATAAGGATTTTGACCAGGCAGCAACTGAATGTGCCAAAAAACAAAAGAAAGGATATAAAGTGAAGGACCAGATGAGAAGGCAAGAAATGTGGAAAATGCATAAATATAGTTGCAAGTATAGAAAACTTTTGGAAGAACCTCATGTTGATCAGGAATGAATGCAGGAATGGTTAAGAAGAGGTGAATTCAATGCAAGAGATTAAAGGTTAATATTGGTGGCACAAGATAGTGGGCTATGTACACATTGGTTTACAAAGTCCATTGAACATGTGGGAGAAACAGACAAATGTAGGTTTTGTAAAACAGAATTGGAAACCGTTGCACACCTTGTTGCTGTTTGCAACCTTCTAATGGCAGAACGCCTGTATACTGAAAGGCATAATAATGTGGTGAGACTGTTGCACTGGGGATTCTGCAAACATTATGGTACTGAAGTGACTGAAAAATGCTGGAAACATGAGCCACAAAGCATCACAGAAAATGAAGGTCTACATCACATGGGATCATTCATTGCCAACAGTTCAAAAGATAGATGCTAGAAAACCAGATATAGTGGTCTAAGAAAAGAAGATAAAAGTAGCATTGATCATTGAAATCACCATACCCAGTGACTACAGTGCCCTGTGTACAGAAAGATACAAAGTCATAAAATATCAGGATTTGCAAGCAGAAACTAGAGCAATGTGAAAGAAAGATACCCAGATAATTCTGATAGTAGTAGGAGCAACAGATCTTATAAAAGAGAGTCTACAATCATATTTAGATATGCTACCAATACATGTAACTCCGTACAAGTTGCAGGAGTCATTACTGAGGACATTGCTGGTGCTGCGAAGAGCACTTTTGGCTGACATCAAAGAGTGAAACAATACTTATTTCATGAACTTTAATTATACTTTGACTTTGGAATGGGGTCCATTCCTGTCACTGTATTAGAAACCCAAACAATTTGGAGAAATTAAAAAGGAAAAAAGAGAAAAACTACAGACACATAAATTATGGGATGGGGAAATAATACGGAATATAGTAAATTACAGTGTTCTGGAATAGCAATTGTATGTGGAAGAATAATTAAAATGTTGGATGTTATTCTAGTAAAATGGGAAGAACAACTATTATAGATTTCAAGTGGTAAGAAAAAGAGTAGAGAATTATTGCTATATATGCATATGTAACTAGTAAAGAGAGGTTGAATTTATTTCAGAAAATATTAATTATGTTTTTGTTAACATGGCCATAATTACAGGAGATTTCTATTGTGACTTAAGGGGTAATAAAAAGAAAAGAGGAAGAAAAAATGAAAAGATATAAACAAGATGATAGAAATATTAAAATGTGGAAAATTAGTTATATGGAACAAAAAAACATGGACTTATAGTACTTTAAAAATTGAAACAAACTATTTTTTTTGGTATCAGAAGGAATATGTATAATGGAAGAGGAAACTATTATGACAGCTTTTTTGGGTAATTTGACAGTATGGGTAGAAATATATTACAGTAAAAAGTATATAAGGATAGGAAAAGGTATAAAAATAATAGAAAGAAATAAAATGAAAAAGGAAAGAGTCATTAAGCGATTATGGGGAAATCATATTAATATGAGAGTATTTAAATTCAATTGGTCAGAATCGTGGATTGCTTTCAAAAGAAAATATAAAAATAGTTATCTATCATGGAAAAACAGAGAGAGAAAATGAACATCAGGAATATGCTAAAATGCATAGAGAAATGATAAATCATTTGGAAAATAATAGAGATTATTATGAGAAAAAATAGATTTAAAGGAAAAATTATGAGACAATTAGAAAGCTATTATATAAGTAATATATTTCTACAAGGGAGAAAAGAAGAATCCTTATTTAATTAAAACAGTAAAAGAGGATAGTAGTATAATGACAGAACTATCACTCTACTCTGTATCGTACAGCTTGCTCAGAGTTTATCTGTGTCATGCCTACAAGGCAATCTCAGAGCCTGCTCTACTAGAGATGCTCCATATTTGTAAGTCTTAACCCTCACGTAGTATCTGATTGAAAGGCTTAAATCTAATATCTGACATTAACAAAACCTGCTGGAGAGACAGATTTGTCTTCCAGAGGCTTCCCCATTAATGGAATATGCTCCCCATACTCCTCAAACAAAGTACGTCACTGGCCCTCTTCAAGTCCAGTCTTGATGAGTGGATGGTAAACCACAAATCTGTCCCAGGGGTTCCATCTGTGTCCCCGTTGACAGGGACAACAGGTGCTGATTGAGGTTTCTTTTTTGGGGGATACACTTTTGGCTAGGCTTGTAAGGACCCCAGAGCCATTACCCTAGCAATATCCTATGATCCTATGAAATGAAAGACAAAGAAGGTAACAAAAAGAAAGGTCAGCAACAAATTATGGAATTTTTTTATAAATTATATATAAGAAATGTTTAGTAAAAAAGACATGATATAAAGGAATGGAAAGTTAAAGAAATTCTAAGCAAAATAATAGAGAACTTGGCAAATAGATTACCTTATATAAGTTATAAAAGATATTGAAACAGATAAATGTAGAATCAGTATCAGGTCCAGATGGTATTGGGTTTTAAATGTATAAAAATTTAGAAGGATGGCAGAAAAAATGTATTACATGTATTTAATGAATGGTTGAATGATGGATTGAAATATAAGGAATTATGTAGTGGAATATTAAAATTTATATGGAAAAGGGGAGGATATAAAAACTTGGATACCAGTAGTTTTAAATAATACAGACTATAAGATGTTTATGAAAATAATACAAAAGAGTTTCAAAAATAAGATGCAATATATCATAGAGGAGCATGCATATGGTATAAGAGGAAAGGGATGTCAGGTATTATATTAGTAATTATAGTGAGATAAATTATAGCTGATAGAGATAGAAAGAAGGAAGATATAAACTTATGGTAGGTGATATTAATAAAGCATTTGATTCTATACAGCATGACATTTTGTGGAAAATAATGGACATGTACAACATTAATAATAAGATTTAGCAAGTGTGTATAACAGCTTATGAGAACAATAAAATAAAGGTTTTAATTAATGGAAAGATAAATAAATAAATAGATATGAATAATGGTATAAGGCAAGGGTGTTCTATGAGTAGTATTTTATTTGCTTTGCTTATGAATATAGTAATTAGAGAGGTAAATCAGAAAATGAAGCATTCAAATTATAAAATTCAAACATAATATGGAATTCCAGTTATGATATCTTATGCAAATGATGTCATTATAATAAATAAAAATAAACAATGGATGAGAGAAGCTTTTATTTATTTAGCTGAAAGTATAAGAGAAAGAAGTATGATAATAAAGGAAAAAATAAAGGACTAGGTGACACAATTAAAATAGCAGATTTTCAATTTCCCATGAAGGAAATAATTTGTTAGGAATATATTTTTATAAAGAAGATGATAAGAAAGGACTGGATCTAATAATAAAGAAGTTAAAGGGTGTCTGTATATTATGAAAAATCTATAGATTAATGTATAAGAAAAATATTTCTCATTAATTGTTATTGGGAAAGATAGCATACTTGTCTAGTGTAATCATAATTCCTAGAGGATATGAAGAACTGTTATTCAAAACAATTTTTTCTTTTGTATGGGGATCAAAACTAAATCCTATTAAAAGGGGTATTTTGTGCATGGATAAGGAAAATGGTGGGTTTATATAAGATACTGAAATTGTTAAATGAAAATAATGAGAAATTAGTGATGGTTATACTGAAGCATAAGTACAACAAATTGTGGGAAAATACAAGAAATAATAATAATAAAAAGAATATTTAAATGAAAAAATACAGAACTATCAACAAAAGATAAGAATGTGAAAATAAATATTGATGAAGTTGAAGAAGATAGAAAGGCATAATATAATAATATTATGAAGATATATTATTGTATAAATCCATGGGGAAATATTTCAGGAGCAAAGATTAAAGCAATTAAAGAAAGAAATAGGTGGTGTAAACACAATGCTGAATGCCAAGATTTTTTATGGAAGTTGGGAATAAAAAAATTACATGTTAAGGCAAATATGGCTTATAAAAAGAAAAATAACAGAACATGTTTATATCGTAGGGAGGAATAAACAACAATACATGTTTTTTTAAATGTGAGGCAGTCATAAAATGTAGAATAAATTATGTATACAATTTTTTTTGAAAGTATAAAAATATGAAGATACAAAGATGAGCAAGACTAAATATAAATATTACAAAAATATAAGTAAGAACCTGAAGACAGATTTAGATAAGAAAGTTTTATATGGAATTTGGGTCATATGGAATGAAATAATTGACAAAATTATGTTTAATGGAAAATGGGTATTGTCACTTATATTAAAGAAGATTAGATTATGGTTATGGAAAAAGGAGTGAGGTTGATATAAAAATGTAAGTTTTGATAAAGTATGAAAATTAATCAAAATAATTGTATAAATATGTAAATATGTGTATATATGTAAATGTATATATAAATAAAAGACCCTTACTCTTTTGATAGATACCATGGGATATTTTACATCCTCCTGAACTGCCACCAACTCAAGCAGATGGGACCTCAGTTTAACATCTCTCTGAAGGATTGACACACTCAAGAGTGCAGCACCCCCTTATGTTGCACTGCAGTGTCAGCAATCAATCTACAGGGTGTGGTAATAGAACCCACAGTCTTCTGCACAAAAGGTAAATTTGTTATCCACTGTGCCACTGACACTGGCTATTTCTGTGGGATTGCTTGTATGAAGGCTACAGGATGCAGAAATGCATTCAATAATGTATCAGATCTCTGTAGTATAAAGTGGTACAGTTATGTCCTTGGGACAACATGGTTTGAAGAGACCAAAATGGGAGGATATTTTCTGGACAAGAAATTAATCCAATGTTCATTTACCTCATCTGCTGGTAATTCATCAGAATCTTAAAGGTCTCAAGGTAAATACTACTGAAAAGCACAATAGTTTTCCATTGATGTATTGTCTAGACTCCACATTATCTGCCTTGTGCACCACACACCTCTGCTGACAGATGTAGCAGTAAGGCTAGATGCAGATGAAGAAGAAACATTTTGGTATATTGGCTATGTGATGTAGTAAAGTAAAAACAATGAAAAGTTAAGGAAGAGATAAGGCAATAAGCAAAGAGTATAATATCTCTAACAAGGGTCCACAGCCTTCTTGGGTGAGAAGGCAACTGGACTGGCAATGATGGAAGTAAAAAAGGGTTGTAACAAGTAGACCTTCATGTGGAAGATGACTAGAAAGATGAAATGGCAAACACTACTACTTTTTACCTAGAAAGATGAAATGGGGACAGACTTCTGAAACAGAGCTTGGATTACCATCTTCAGTGCCAGTAACTCTGGTTAGAGATGACTCACAGAGTCATGGCCATGAACATAAAGGAACAAATGCTTTCAAGACAATCCTTCTCGGGTGAAGGCTTGGGAACTGCTCTGTCTATAGGGAAGGATTAAATTAAGCACAACTGTACTCAAAGTAAAATAGGACTCAAAATAGGATCCATACATCCATTCATCCATCCATCTACAAACCCCTTTTCCCTTTTTTTTGCACATGGGGTCAGGATGTCACACCAACAATAACCATTAGCTACAGCCAATGTACTCATCCCCAGGTGATTAGACCTACTGCAGTTCATAGGTTCATGGATTCATAGGTAAGTATTATATGAGACAAGCCTTAGAATGCCTTAATGTAAGGAAGTATGGATCTGTTTTTATTCCTGTTGGTAAAAATTATCTCATCTGCAAAGACTCTCTCTGACTGTTAGTAGGGAACTTACAGCCCTCATAGATAGTATAGTTTGTACTGGTGTTAAGACATATTTTTCACAAATCTCATGCAGAAAAGAAAGTCAGGTCACTGTGAATGAAAATATTTTTGGGGGTAAATACATACATGAAAAATGTCCCATTTAAAAAAATAGAAATGTGTAGAGTATATGTGCTTAGTTTGGGCACAAATGTTTTCAGACAGGATGGTGTGCATTTGTCAAGATCATGGAAGAGATTTTTTGCAGTAGGTATTTTGCAATATTTGACAAACACAAGGCAGGAGTTTTACCAGGATGGAAATGTAACAGTTTATAGCTGCATCTCTGATGGTTGTTAATGCTAGAAGCATTAAGAATAAAGCTTTATTATTGGAAAATGTGTTACATTCCCACAAGATTGATATTGTTATTGTTTGTGGAAACCATTTCTGTCAGGGTATAAATGTTTTTACTGTAACAAGCATTCTAACAAAAAATCAGGTGGAGGTGTTATGATAGGGATTAAAGATAGTTATGAAACCTGTGATTATTACATGTTCAATGATAACACCAATATTTAATATAACACACAGTGATTGAAACTGTAGATTCATTTAAGGACCTGGGTATATGGGTAGATCGAGCTTTGAGTTTTTCTAATCAAATTAACCAACTGGTTAATGATAGTTAAAGAACTATAGGTTACAAAAAAGATTTATAAAGTCTAGAAAAACAGGAATGAATACATTATTGTTTGTTAATTATGTTAGACCCAAACTTGAGTATGGAATAACAATATGGAAACCTTATAAGAAAACAAGCACGAGTAAACTGGAAAGAGTACAACAGAAATATACCAAGAACATCCATGGAGGTGAAAATTTAAGTTATTATGACAGACTAAGATATCTGAACTTGTACAGTGTCTCTTACAGATATTTAAGAGGAGATCTTATTAAGGTATACAGAGTATTTAGAGACACAGCGATGGTGGTGCTGTGGTTAGCATTGTCGCCTCACAGTAAGACGCTGTCTGATTCGATTCTCAGCTACAGCGTCTTCTGCGTGGAGACATGCATGAATGGGCGTACCTTCGTTGAAGGTTGTGCATCAGGGCTGGTAACTCGGCGCGTAATAGTCAACTACCAATCATTAGTGGACCGGAGTTCTGCTGTGGTGACCCCTAACCGGGAAAAGCCGAAAGACACAACAACATCAGAGTATTTAGAGACAACTGTCTCTGGGGATGTTTGGGGTTATCAACAAGTAGTAGAGAATCATCAGACAACCTATGCAGAAGATTGTATAGGAATGAGAAGTGCACTAACTGGTTCTCTAACAGAGCAGCTGATGCATGGAACAGAACAGACTACCAAACTACATTAGAGCAAGCACTAGTTTAGATATGTTTAAGAACAGCCTGGACACTTATTATGGGAGCAACTGTTTTGGTATATTGGTAGGCTAGAAGGGTATTAATGCCTGTGCTTGAAATATTTGCATGTATGCATGTAAGTACTAGGCTAGCTGCCCATGTGGGCCATTTTAAACCTAGACAGTTTCCCTTTTTGTGCTTGAAATAACTTATCCCATTTGGTTATAGACTGACCTTACCCATCCCATGGTCAATAATTATATATTACCCCTAATGAAAGTAACTGGGATCATACCATAGATAATTTGACAGGACCTATGCATGGGATATAGCATTAAGGAGTTGCATCTATCCATTAGCAGTACAGGTGGCAGTCCTGAGGTAACTTTTTTGTTACCCATCCATAGATATAAGTTGTGCTTGAAAATCGACAGGAATGAACTTTGTTTTATGTGGATAGGGAGTCTATTCCATAGCAGTGGTATCCTTTGCAGAATATACCTGTCCCTCCACACTGTTCTGTCGATGTTGCAGAACATTTAGAGCTCTAGACCAAGCACTTCTTATGCCATTTGACTTACAGTCTACTAGTCAAGAAAAAGGGGACAGTAGTCAACTTAGTAAGAGGCCCTTAGAGTGCATGTATAATTTCACAGAGACTTTCAATTAGAGATCAGGCATGTATCTGAATGATTAAAGTTAATATACAGGAAGGTTCTTCATGATAAATGTGCTTACATTATGCAATGACAAAACTCTCAGTAAACTTGTAGGAGTAGAGCCATGTGGCAGAGCTCCTGCAGTATTGAGGTCAGATGTAGTGTCTGCAGGCAACATGCAATGACCAAATTCTTAGTAAATTTGTAGGAGTAGGGCCTTGTGGCACAGCACCTGCAGTATAGAGGTCAGATGTAATGACAGCAGCCTATTATGCAATGACAAAATTCTCAGTAAACTTGTAGGAGTAGGGCCTTGTGGCAGAGCTCCAACAGTATCAAGATCAAATGTAGTGACCACAGTCTATTATGCAATGACAAAATTCTCAGTAAACCTGTAGGAATAGGGCCTTGTGGCAGAGCTCCTGCAGTCCTGAGGTAAGATGTAGTGACTGCAGGCTCTGCTCTATGAAGGAAGATCATGACTCCCAACTTCTGTTTTTTACGTGTTCTTTTACAAATATTGAAATGTTGCTACTATGCCTTTGCAATTACAATAATGAAAAGAAGTATGCCATGGAATTGGTAAAATGCATTTTGGATCTTTAAACCAGGTCTACGTAATGGTAGAGATATCATTATTATCTAAATAGAGCAATGCTTTAAAGATGATGGCATGAGATTTTTTGGGAATGGATTGTAATTAGCTGGGGAAGATGGTCGCATATGAGTTAGGGGAAAGACGATAAATCAGAAACATGAACAAGCTATGAGTATGGGCCAAGAATGCTGTGTACAGAGATACAGACAAGGCTTTGAGATCAATATAAAAAAGGCAAAAAGATCAGAAGGATTATGTTGTTTTATAGGAAGGTGCTGCTAGTGATTAGGGCAAAGAATGTGACAAAGGATAGAGGTGAGGGGATGGTAAGGTGTAGGAGGAACATTATCAGGAGGCAAGCAGAAGGACAACAGAGGAGATGAGAATAGCAGGAGGCACAAACTGAAAGGGAGTTGGAAGAAGGGATCATGTGTATAGCAGAAAGACAGAAGAGAGAAACAAATCTGCATAGTATGAAAAAAGGATAAGGGAGATCATGAAAGACTTGTAAAATAAAGATGAATTGAAGGAATACTTTGCTTCAGTCTTCACTAAGGAAAGCAATTGGGCTAGTGTACTATAAGACAGAGATCAGGCAGAGTGAGTAAAGCAGTGGAGTGGTATTAGAACAGAGAAGGAGGAGGACATGAACTGCAAACTGGATGTCAAAAGAAAGGATAAAGCAGAGGCCCAGATGAGCTACCTCTCAGTGTCCTCAGTAATCTGGCCAGTGTGCTGGCAGATTCCCCTGATGAATGTCTGACAGATTACTAGTCAGTGTAAAAGTGCATGAGGACTTGAAGACTGCATGTTTAGTAACCTTACATAATGGTTGGGGGTGCAAGAATTATCTGGGGAATAACAGAAGTGTTTTCCAACTACAATGATTGCTACAGTCCTGGCGAGAAGTCTGCATGAAAGGCCAGCTATTTTCCTAGAGGAGAACAATTTCCAGGACAACCAACACAGATTCACATCTGGAAGCAGCTTTCAGGCAAACCTGGTCTAGTTTTACAGCAGAGATACAGGAGAACTTGACAGGTGAGTAGTGGCAGACATGGCCTACCTGAACTTCACCAAGACATTTGGCTTGGTCTGGCACAGGGGAATTATGGGGAAGGAAATAGGAGTGAAGGTTGGGAAATGAAATGCTGCATGGTAGAAGAGTAGAACACAAGGTATGTTGTAAGAAGAATTATGTTAGGAGTAAGGAGGCTGACCAGTGGAGTACTGCAGGGATCAGTTCTGAGTCGAGTTATCTTCAGTGTTTTCATTTCTGACATATTTAAGGGAGCAGAGAGCAGGATAAAACTTTTCCCTGAAGGGTAAAAGTTAGGGACAGCATTGGAAGATGGAGGTAAGGGTAAAGGGAAGGATTTGAAAAGACAGACCTTGCAGATAGAAAGGTGGCAATGGAGGTTTATTGCAGAAAAATAGAATGTATTGCACCTGAGACACCACAACTCTTCAAGTATTTGTAGCTGTTGACTATACATGGACTGGACAACAAAGGGCAGAGTGAGAGGTCAGCAAAAGCAGTGAACAATGCTGGATTGTATCCTCAGAGTGGGGCAATAATAGACTCCAGAAACAAAGAGGTAATGTTCCTACTGTACCGGGCTTTAGTCAGACCACAGCATCATTGTGTGTTCAGTTCTGGAGGGCATTAAAGGAGATGGACCTCAAGCTGCTAAAAGAGTTACAGAGGAAAATCAATAGAAAGGTACATTAAATGGACTGGAAAACAAATGATCAGAGATTGGAAAATCTGGCAGTCTTCTTATTACAGACAGGAAGAGATGGGGGGACATGGCATCTGTGTACAAGATCATGTCAAAGAGATATGGAGGGGTATTCATGATCATGAAAGACAGAGAAGGAGGCAGCATGGGCAACAGAGTGTAGGAACCAACTATTCCACAAATCTGTGAAAATATTTGTTTATAAAGAGGATTGTAGATCCATCATCTGGATTACTGGAATGGGTGCTATAGATAGATTCTACAGAGGCATTCAAAATAGTATAGAACAGGTGGAAAAGAGGCAAAGGGAAAGATATGGAAAGATGGGAGTTAGAATGTTAAATGCACTGAAAGGGCAGACTAGATAGGATTATTGTTAAATGCTATCAAGCAAATGTAATATAGTATTCTCAGAAGTATTTATTCTTAGATCTATGGATGGAGAACAGAAAATTTACCCCAGGACTGCCCCCTGTACTACTAATGGATAGAGGCAGCTCCTAAATGCTTTATCTAGTGCATGGGTCCTCTCAAATTATCTAAGGTATGATCCCAGTTATTCTTATTAGGGGTAATATATAATTAATTACCATCCATGGGATGGGTAAGGCCAGTCTATAACCAGGTGGAATAGGTGATTTCAAGCACAAAAAGAGAAACTGGACAGGCTTAAATGGCCTGCAATAGCAGCTAGCCTTGTACTTACCTACAAACCTATGGAAACATCCATTTTATCACTTTGCTTAGTAGAGCTGAGATATATTCCTACTGATGGAAAACCCTTCTAATATAACCAGATAATCTTTTTTTTGGCTTCCATAGTTCTACATATTCAAATGCCAAAATATCTCTATATCTGCTTCTGTATTCATTACATGGAGTATCTGTTTTTTACTAAGATATGAAAACTTAAACACTAGAACTTTCACATCACTTCCATATGTTGCAGTGCAGACTTCTTGCATGTCTTCAATGCAGAAGAACCTGAAAGACATGTTCTAGGAATGGTCACAGTTGTTTCTGTTTTAGTTGTCACTTGAATTGATTTTTTAATGTATATAAGAGAAGGCCTTCAAGCAAATGACAAGTCTCACTTGGTTTATTGCCTCACTGTCCACTCTTATCTCATATTCCCATCACATTGTTTACTGTGATTCTATTACTAGCTGCTAAGAAGACTCCAACAATATTAGAAACAACAAGCCCCACCCACATTACAACACTGATTTCTAAATGCTGTTCACATATAAATGGAGTTATCTGCAGCACAGATTAGAGGTACTTTCCCTAAAATTACTTTTTTATGATCTTCATGTATAATAGCATTATCTTTAGGAATTAACTTTGTAGCATCATTTTGATCATGATATCTTCTGGTTGGCTCCAACCATTAATTTCAAACTATCTGTCATGAACTCTGGCATGTTCTTTGATCTTCGTCTGACTTAATTTATACATATTTATTATCTATAGTACCTCAATTCTAAATTTTGTTCCATCCCTCCCAGTCCACATTTACGTTTGGAATCTACAGACCTGCAAGGATAGCTAGCTACACATAAATATGCCTGCAGATAGTTGTTCCTTTGAAACTGAGTAATTATATGGTTTGAAAGAATACTAAAGAAAATCAATGAATGCTGTTATTATTTTCATACTTGATTTTATCTGAAGTGTTAACATTTGGTTACAAATGTACCTCTTTCTGCTTGTTCCAGCTGGTAAAAAATAAATAAAATAAAAGAGCAGTGCAAGCAGTGTGAGATATGTAAAATACATAATATTCTATTGTTTACATAAATAGGTAAACGTTACTTTCATGGATGTTTATTTGATTTTGATGTTTTTCTTTTTTAAATGAGTCTCAGGCACAGAAAGTGCCATTGATATGTAAAATATTTAAACTTTTTCTTCTGTAAAAGTTTTCTCCGCTATCTCTCATGCTTGTTGATTTCCATAGCAAGTGGACAATCATAAGCATAAGTCTTCTGTGATGCATCAAGAAAAAAAAATGGGGGGGGGGGGTCTGAGCCTAGATGGCCAACTGAGAGCAGTGAATTTTGAGAGCTCCATAAAATAGTATAATAATATAGGAACATTTTATTATTTTCAAGTTTAAAACATCAGAAATCTATAGATAAACTACTAAACTACATAAATATCAATTTTGGTGGAGATATACAAAATGTTCCTGTCAAGTAACTTGGAGATGTATTGAGTTACTGAATATGAACAACTCTTTGAAAAAATAACTACAGTTGATGACATCTACCTTACAGGAACTATCTTTGAAGATGGATGGCTTTAAAAATGACTTAGAAAACCTCAAATTCAATTCTCAAAAACAGACTGATACTCTTAAGGAACTATTACATCAACACCATACAAAAATAACAAATACAGAGACTTCTCTAAATGACATTGAAGGGAGACTCAAAGAGGAAGACCTCCAAAAAGAATTTAGCTTAAACAGAATACATGGCTGCTTAACAGAATAGATGACTTAGAAAACAGGTAAAGGCGAAACAACATAAGGATCTTTGGTCTGCCTGAAAACTTTGAAGGAGAAGACATTATTTCATTCTTAACCTGGATTCCTGAATTTTTAGACTTGAAAGAGGGACTTTCATTTGGAATTGAAAGGGCGCATAGAGCACTGAGGAAACCTTTTTCTAACTCAACAAATACTCCACCTAGATCCATAGTTATAACATTTCTTTCATTTCTGGACAAGGAACTAATATTAAAATCTGCTTGGAAGAAATCACCCTTAAAATACAATCAAAGACTGATAAGTTTTGACAATGATTATTCTTCCAGAATACTAGAACAAAGGAAAAAAGTCTGGCCAATAATAAAACTGCTGAAACAACACAACATTAAAGCACAGCTGTCCTTTCCAGCCAAGATAAAAATACTTTTTGCCAATGTGATGAGAACCTTTAATGACTTAGAAGACGCTACAATATTCATCAAAAACAACAACATAGTGTCTGTCCCAGAAGAAATGGAATGGATGGCCCCTAGTCTTAAAAGAAGAAAATAAACAAATCCTTGGATTGATGTTAGAAAGAAGAAGCAAAAAACTGATTCCAAGATAGCTGTCCCAAAAAATAACTCTTACAACTACATCTCTCAAAGTATCAACTGATATGGTACATCACTTGTCATCTGTTTTTATTTAAAAAAAACGAGGGTTTCTTAAACAACTGAGAAACAGTAATGATTTATTCAGAATGTTCAAACAGTCCAATAATTCTTCACAAACAAAGGTAGGGCAAGATGGGTTACTATTTACATTATATATAAGCCAAACAAAGCAACATATAATACAAACATAGAAGTTTCTATTCCCCTGCTTGAACTCAGTGAATACTTATCTTGTTCATTTTTCATTGTTTTTACTTATAATAATTTAAGTAATTAATTAACTAATTCAACAAGATACCATACATCAGAGTTCAGACTCAAATGTAACAAATTAACATCATATATAATAGCAGTAACAGTAGAGTGTTTTGAAAAAAAAATGCTGTCATGGAGACTAATGCCTTCTTAAGTTAAAGTATGATTTATAAATGTCATGTATATCCTGGTTAAATAATAGTAGTGATCTCTTAGTACAAATATCATTATTCTGTCTAAATATAGTTAATATCAAGTATGGCAGGTATCACAGCGGCAAGTGCTGTTTGATCAATCATGATATGGTGTGCGTGGATGCAGCCATGTCTGGCAGCTAGTACAAATGTTATTTTGTCTAAACATAGTTAATATCAATTATGGCAGGTATCATAGCTTCGAGTGCTGTTTGATTAAGCCTGACATGGTGTGTGTGGATGCAGCTGTTTCTGGCAGCTGTTGTATGTTGCCGTTTTCATCTCTGGGAAGCTGTGGGTTGTGGCTTGTGATAGAGGTTTACTGATGCTTGTGTATTAGGAAGAGAAATTTGGTGTTTTAGCCTGGATCCAGGGGAAGGGGTGGATAAAACGGTGATTTGGGATATTTTGGCAGAGAATAGTTTGTTTATACATCTGATGAGTGAGAGGTGGGAAGGCTGGAAGAATGTGTTATCTCTTGTTGTGGCGGCTTGTTGGGAGGTTTTTTTTATCTATTTGCTCTCTGTTATTTTCCTGGTTGCTGCCTTACTGAAAGGGAGGGAATTTAGGCTTGAAGTTGCAGTGAAGTGAAGCTTTGCTTCAGGTGCATCGCGAGCCTCTGGTATGCAGTGCACAGACACACTAACAGAAACAGATGCTCCCAGGTTGCTATGGTAATGGAGACAGAGTGACAATAATGCTTAATGGCTCTGAGAAGCCTCCAAGATGATTCTTGGCAATGAAGTTTTTGGTTTAAAAAAAAAAAAAAATATATATATATATATATATATATATATATATATATATATATATATATAAAATAAAAGGGCTGTTTTAAACCACATGTACACATATTGATGGTCTCCCAACACTTTGTTTAGCTCATGTTGATTCTTGATAAAAAAAAAAAATAATAAGTACAATTTTATATTTAAAATGTATTTTGGTCCAAACACATTAAGGACTTACATAAGAGTGGAAGCCTGAGTTATTGTGAAAGACTAAGAGCACTTAATCTTGTGCAGTACCCTTTTCAGTGGTCTGGGAGGTGAGCTTGCGTGTTGGGCATATGAGGATAGCTGATTCTAGGGGGTGTTTGGGGTTACTGGGAAGTGCTGGAGAGTCATCAGATTTCCTTCATGGAAATATCTGTAGGGAATGGAAGGTGTGTTGAGTGGTTCACTGGCAGAGTGGCCACTGCATGAAACAGGCTGGTAAAATGGAACAGGACAAATACTGGTTTGGATATTTTAAGAACAGCCTAGAAATACACCGCATGAACTTGTGAATGGTATTCTTGCAAAACTGGATGGGCATTGTTGCCCATGCTTGAAGTATTGATCTGTGTGTATGCAAGGATGGAAATATACTTATAACAAATAAGAAACTAGAAGGGTCTCATAATTTAAAGTCTATGGACTGTATAAACATGCTTGGAAGGAGCTAATAATAAGAATAAGAATTACAGCTTGTGGTGTCTCAAATAACTAAGCAACAGACAAAAAAAACACAATAGTTATGTAATGTATGATTTTAGTAAAGCTAGACATAAAATATATAATTGTCATATAAGATGAAGCAGTCTGCTGAATTTAGATATTAAAGACAGGATTTAATAACATGGGCTTGTGTATAATAACACAACTGTCTTAACTTGTTATAAATGACATACACTACATTGAACATCAAGGGGAGACAATATGATATTCTTGTATAAGTAAATATGCATAACAAGTCATGTAATTGCTTTAACTTGAATTGTAATTTTTGTAACCCATCTTGACCATATATAATACTTAAGCAGTTACCAAGGTAACTAATGTTTTATACATGACATCAAACTGACAAAGTTGTTCAAGAGGAACAATAGAAGCCTGAACTTGAAATGTTATAGAATGTAACAATAATATTCTGAACAAATAATATTAAATTGACAATAGACACTCAGTTTAATAACATGGGCTTGTGTATAATAACACTACTGTTTTAACTTGTCATAAATTACATACACTATATTGAACATCAAGGGGAAGCATGATGATTTTCTCATATAAGTAAATGTGCATAACAAGTCATATAATTGCTTTAACTTGAATTGTGGTTTTGTAACCCAGCTTGACCATACATAATACTTAAGCTGTTACCAAGGTAACTAATATTTTATACATGACATCAAACTGACAAAGTTATTTAAAGGAAATAACTGAAGCCTGAACTAGGAATGTCACAGAATGTAACAATCATATTTTGAACAAATAGTATTAAATTGTAGAACCGAAACAAAAAACAGACACTAAAAACTTTGTTAAAAAGGAACAAAACCACACCAAATCCAACAATATGGTTAGTGCTTTCTTTTACTGATTGAGCAAACTTCTTCAGACAATTCAAACTACAAAAATACATGACTTAAATAAATTTACAAGTTATGACATCACATTACAATTAAATGCCAAGCCTCCATTTAAAGGGCTAAAAGCCCTCCATTACTCCATGTTAACAAACCATAATAACAAACATTAAAAAGAAGAATAAATAAAAATAGTAATACATATATGTCAGCATATACTAATAATATGCAAATATATAAGTATATAAATGTAAGTCAAACTCATTCCTTTCATCTGGTCAAAGCCTTCAATTTCAAAATACTTTTAAAAGACAAAGCATCATTCAACCCTGGGGGGATCAATGCATTTAATTTTAATTGCCAAATTAATTCTTTTTCATCCAATTTCAAGTCAATTGGCCCCCCTCTTGCATTATCCATTACCTTTTTCAATAACTAAAAATTTAAATTCATGTGTAGGGTAGCAACTAATATGTCTAGCTAGAGCATTATTCAAAATCAACTTTTCAATTGCATATATGTGTTCATAAATCCTATTTTTTAACAATCTCTCAGTTCTGCCTACATAGAAGGCTGGACAATTGCTACATAAACCCAGATAAACAACCCCTTTTGAATTAGAGTTAAATTTACCCCTAATAGGGAATTTCCTATTCCCAATATTGAAAGAATTGGTAACTTTAATATGTTTACACCACCGCCATGCTTCACATTTAGATATTCCACAATGGGGAAAATATTGTTTTGAGGGACCCCTTCAAGGATCATTTTTAGGTTCCTACCTCTCCTAAAAACAAAACAAGGTGAATCACCCACATTATTTTAGATTATCATCTAAACGGAAGCAGCAATTCTTTATAATAATTGATTTAAGAAGAGGTGCATCCACAGAAAAGGTAGTAATAAAGCTCGTTTTAGTTAATTCAATGTCCGAGGGGCCATCCATTTGATTAATTTCTAACCTTTCATGATTAGAACATGTAAACAATTCAAATTTACTATCCTGTAAGGAATCAACATTAACACCAAGATGGTCACCATCAACTAAATCTACACTAAACCCCTTATCAGCAGACAACAATGGTTTAAAAAAAACTTCCAAACGCTTATTATATACTTCCTCAGTTAGGTCATCCACTAAATTCCTAGGGTAACCACATTTTATAAACATCCCCCTCAGGAGATTACATTCATCTAAGAAATCCATTTCCAAAGAAACCTTTCTAGCTGCCCAAACTAATTGGCCCTTAACCACACTCCTCTTTTGGGCAAAAGGATGGCAACTAGAGAAATGCAAAAATGCATTCGAATAAGTTGATTTCCTAAAAAGTTTTGAAATATATTTCTTCTCAGGAAAGACTTTAGTCAACTCTACATCTAAAAAAAAGATGTTGCCTGTTTGGAATTCCCAAGTAAAATCTAAGAAATCAGTAAATTTAGTGATACGTTCAATAAATGCCCTAGCTGAAGATTCATCACCCTTCCAAAGAATGAAAATATCATCCAGGTAATGGGTGTACCATGTTGTCCTTTCTAAAAACGTAGTATCCTTAAATAGGAAATGCCTCTCCCAATAGGCCATTACAGTATTTGCAAAAGTGGCCCCACAGGGAGAGCCCATGGTAACACACGTTTTCTGTAAATAGTATTCCTTATTAAATAAGAAATAGTTATTCTGTAATATGAGTTCCAATAAATAAATAATAAGGACAATACTAGAGCCCTCCACATGATGTTCCAGATGGAAGTCTCTTACCCACTCACAACCAATATCCTGGGGAATAACTGTATAAAGGTCACGGACATTGATTGTGAGAAAATTTAAATCTTCAGAAAAAGGAAGTTTTTAAGGGATTTATCAAAGATTTATTTTTGGATGGAAGAATTGATTTGGACTTGTTTAATTACTTTTCCATCCCATACTCTTTAACTCCTATGTTATTTGGATTACCCAAAATCCATAAAAATCTTACAACCCCCCCTTTTCACCCTATTATCGATGGCAGACAATCTATTACCTAATCTTGTGCCAAATTTGTAGATATTAAACTTAAGGAAGTTTTAAAAAATGAGAGTCAGGTATGTAAAGACTAGTGGTCCTTTTTAGAAGCAATGAATAAACTTCATTTTTCTGAAGATTTAAATGCTAGGATGGTTTCTTTGGAAGTGGATTTCTTAGATGAATGTAATCTCATGAGGGGGATGTTTATAAAACGTGTATAAAATGTGGTTACCCTAGGAATTTAGTGGATGACCTTATTGAGGAAGAATATAATAAGCATTTGGAAGGTTTTTTTAAACCATTGCTGTCTGCTGTTGAGGGGTTTAGTGTAGATTTAGTTGATGGTGACCATCTTGGTGTTAATGTTGATTCCTTACAGGATAGTAAATTTGAATTGTTTACATGTTCTAATCATGAAAGGTTAGAAATTAATCAAATGGATGGCCCCTCAGATGTTGAATGAACTAAAATGAGTTTTATTATTACCTTTTCTGTGGATGCACCTCTTCTTAAATCAATTATTATAAAGAATTGGTGCTTCCTTTTAGATGATAATCTTATTAAAAATAATCTGGGTGATTCACCTTGTTTTTTTTTTTTTTAGGAGATGTAGGAACCTAAAAAATGATCCTTGAAGGAGGTCCCTCAAAACAATATTTTCCCCATTGTGGAATGTCTAAATGTGAGGCATGCCGGTGGTGTAAACATATTACAGTTACCAATTATTTCAATATTGGGAATAGGAAATTCCCTATTAGGGGTAAATTTAACTGTAATTCAAAAGGGGTTGTTTATCTGGGTTTATGTAGCTATTGTCCAGCCTTCTATGTAGGCAGAACTGAGAGATTGTTAAAAAATAGGATTTATGAACACATATATGCAATTGAAAAGTTGATTGTGAATAATGCTCTAGCTAGACATATTAGTTGTTACCCTTCACATGAATTTAAATTTTTAGTTATTGAAAAAGGTAATGGATAATGCAAGAGGGGAGCCAATAGACTTGAAATTGGATGAAAAAGAATTAATTTAGCAATTAAAATTAAATGCATTGATCCCCCCATGGTTGAATGATGCTTTGTCTTTTAAAAGTATTTTGAAATTGAAGGCTTTGACCAGATGAAAGGAATGAGTTTGACTTACATTTATATATTTGAATATTATTAGTATATGCTTACATATATGTATTTCTATTTTTGTTTATTCTTCTTTTTAATGTTTGTTATTATGTTTTTTTAACATGGAGTAATGTAGGGCTTTTAGCCCTTTAAATGGAGGCTTGGCATTCAATTGTAATGTGATGTCATAACTTGTAAATTTATTTAAGTCATGTATTTTTGTAGTTTGAATTGTCTGAAAAAGTTTGCTCAATCAGTAAACAAAAGCGCTAACCATATTGTTGGATTCAGTGTGGTTTTGTTCCTTTTTAACAAAGTAAATAGTATTAAATTGACAATAATCACTTGGTTTAACCTTTGCTGATTATACAAACTAGAATGTTGCCATTTAAATCTAAAAACATTCAGTATATGCCATAACATTGCAATTTATGAATATGGGAAGGGAACTTGTAATCATTAATCACAATAAGTGAATTTGTTGTTTTTAACCTATAATTTTACTCATTTTGTAATAAGAAATGACAGATATGAAAATCCTTATATGTAGGAAATGGGGAGGGGGAGGGATGCACTGATAATTAAAATGCACTAACGTTCATCGATGTTCACATAAAACAAACTTGCTACTTTAAGTAAGTTAGCAATAAACAAAGTGATTACTTAAATGCTGGCAAACAATGAAATATAACTTCTGATATAGCCAGCAAAATACATTGTATTATAAACATTAGGCATAAATATTATTACCATCTATTTATATTAAGTAATAAGTTTTGAAAGACTTCATCGATAAGGTTGAATATGTTAAATGACTGTGTGCTATAATCTTCTACTGAGGTTTTATATATGATACATCCTAATTTACTATGATTGAATGCCTTGTCATCTATCTTTCATGTAAACATTAATTGCTTATACAATAAGTAGACATTTATATTGTATTACAATTCTGTCTAATCTATAATAGTACTATATGTGTTCAAAATAATATAAATATTGCTTATTCCTATTACAAATATTCTCCATATGATAATTCAATTTATGGAGCTCCGATGCTCTGGATTATTAAGGTATGAGTGATAATCTGATGGATTTAGGTTTATCCATCAGAGTAAGAATTATTTTCATTCCATGGCTAGTGTAGATCTTAGTTTTGTTGCCATTTATTAATTTAAATTTATTCACAAAAACATTTTTAGTATGCCTGACCAAAACATTACTTTATTGGTAAACACTCAAAGTATAAAACTGATAATTTCCTTTAAAATCTCAAACATATACTTTATAGTTATCAGAGGAGAATGTTTAATAGTCAGAATAAAACAAAAATACATAGTCTAACTAACCTAAGATGGATTTAACTTTATTATCTTTAAATACCAATGGCTTAAACAATCCTAGCAAGAGATCAAATTTACTGAAATATTTAAAACTGAATAAAGCACAAATGGTCTTCCTTCAAGAAACTCATTTCAAAACAAATGACAATTACAAATGGAATCCTAAGGAATATATGATATTGGTGCAATCCACTTATAAGACAAAGACAAAAGGGGTAACAATTTTATGGAAAACAAATGATTAACCCAGAAATCATTTATAAGTATGAAGATAAAGAAGGCCTTAGTTAAATATAATAACAGAATATGGACCCTAACCAATCTATACTGGCTCCCAGGCATTGGAACAGGAACTGTTAAAAAAAACTTGGATTTCATTTCCAATAATTATAAAGGCATCTTAATATTAGGAGGAGATTTTAACAGTATATTTGATATTTCTAAAACTACAAATAAAAGACCGCTACATATATCTGCTGTATCAAAAGCTTTAAACAAGTGGGTAGAATCATTTCATCTTGTAGAAACTTTCAAATTTAAAGAAGATAAATCTTTGTTGTTTTCCCATGAAGATCACAGATTTGGTACTCAAACTAGAATAGATAAAAAATATTTGCTGCCCATGATTTACACTCTAAAATCATTAATTTCTCAATCACTCCCTGCCCCTTTTCACACCACAATTCATTGATACTAAAACTTCAAAATGGGTACAAACCATTAATCTTTAACTCCAGAATTCCAACATATATAACCAAAATTAAAGAGTTCAAATCCTGGTTATTTTCTGAATTACAGTTCTTCTTAGATATTAATTACACCACAGAGATAAATAAAATAATGATATGGGACTCATTAAAAGCTTACATATATGGTAAAACCCTAACTTGGTATAAAAAAAATCAGAGAATGGGATTCTGAATTATTAGATCTACAATCCAAACTTTTGTCAGTAAAAGCTGAAAAAAATCAAAATCATTTGGAGATTAAAAATGAAAGTAGAAGTATCAAACAATAAATACAGCAAACTTCTAACACATAAAATTAGTTTAGTTTTAGAAAAACTAAAAATTAATACCTTATATTTACATAATTTATCCACAAGAATCAAAATACAATCAAAGGCTAATAACATTAAAAGTATCTTCCATGACAAGAAAGGGAAACATGTCTTGGATATAGGTGACATTCTTGATGCCTATACAAATCACTATATGGAACATTTCCAAAAAGAAAATATACATATCAATCAATTAAATCTAGATGAAAAATGTTCTAATATAAAAAAAACTGAAAAATTAAAACTAGATCTGCATGCACCCATATCCTATAAAGAAATTACAGATACAATAAAAGTGGGTAAAATAATAAAGCTCCAGGTATAGATGGTATAATTATGGAAATATATAAACTTTTTTCCTTCAAAGATACTATCCGTCTTCCATAAAACTCTATTAGAAATTCAATCATAAGTATTAATACCACCCTCTTGGAGACATTCCTTAATCACACCAGTCCTAAAGGAAAACAAATCCCCAATCCTCTGTACCTCATATAGACCTATATAATTATTAAATAATGACTATAAGATATTTATGACAATATTAACTAACAGAATAAAAATAATACTATCCAAAAACAATAAATAATGATCAAACTGGATTTATATATCATAGACACACACATAATATTAAAAGGATAATTTCTCTTATATATTATGTTATTAAAGAAAACAAAGAAACACTAATAATTGGCTTAGATATAGAGAAAAAGCCTTGGATTCCCTAAAGTGGGAATATTTATTCAAAATCCTAATGCTATTTGAATTTCCTGCATCCTTTGTTCATCTCCTAAAGAATATATATATATATATATATATATATATATATATATATATATATATATATAGATATATATAGGCAATTTAGCGTATGTCAAGTTAGGTCCTTTTACCTCTGAATCTATACATATGACAAAAGGCACTAAATAAGGATGTCCCATGTCAGCGATTCTGTTTGCTCTGCCTATTGAAATATTGACAGATTCAATTCGTAACAATATAAAAATCAAAGGAGTAGATGTTTATGAACAATACAATTCTAAAGTAATGCTATTTGCTGATGACATGTTACTAACATTAATACAAAAGAGACATTAGAAGAATTAGATATATTAATTGATAAATTTCACATGAATTCAGGACTCTATTTCAATAAATCAAAATCAAAATTTTTATTTTTAAATAAAAAAAATAACTGCAGACTAAGGGGGATCACATCATAGGGAAACAGGAATCTACCTTAAAATATCTATGAATTGAGTTATGCAAGGATAATAATGAATTAATCTAAAAAACTACAACAATATCATCAATACAATTAAAATCTCTGGGAATTGAGTTATGCAAGGATAATAATGAATTAGTCTAAAAAACTATGATAATATCATCAATACAATTAAAATCTATGTGGAAAAATGGAACAGAATAATATTAACATTTGAAGATACACTACAGTTAATAGAAATGGTTTTACTGCTCAAGATCCTATATATAGCCTTGGCAATACAACTGTTACCAGAAAGGTATATACTTAAAGAAATAAATTCATGCCTAATAAACTTTTTATGGTTTCCCAAAAGAAACAGAATAACTTTAATATTTCATATCAGACCATGGGAACAGGGAGGATTAAACTTTCCTGATATAGAAACATATATAAAAGCATCAATATCTAAAACAATCTCAGACTGGATAAGTCCAAATTGCTGTGCAAATTGGAAAGAATTACTAACTGTAATATCAATAAATGAATTTGATTTACAAAAAAGTTTTCAAATATATAAAAACAATTTGCCATGGCACATATGATGTATTAGTATGCAATATAACATAATTAAACGGACTAAAACTTGTATGAGTAATTATTACATTGACTCATTTAGGGAAATTATTACTGCAAATATAGATTTAAAAATCTGGTTTGATCTTTTAACATCATTTATAGTCACAAAGAACTTTCTACATAAAATATAAAGAGAAATTATTAATTCCTGGGAACAGAAATGATTTGTTTGCTGACTCCAATTTATCAAAGAACTAAAAGTTTTAGATATGCAAGTAATAAAAACAACATACAAAATTCCACAACAGCTAATGGCTAACTTTACAGAATATTCTGTCATATTCGCAAGATTTAAGTAGAATAATTAACAAATCTTCATTTAAAGAAATACCTAAATTTACGAAATACATATATGAGATCATATATAATGACTTTGACATAGGAAACAGTATTTCAAAATTTTACAAAATATTGATAAACTATAAAACAATACCCAAAACCTCATATTGTAAATATATAACAAAAGCACACTCAATACATTTAACTGAAGACATTAAAACAAATATCTTATTATCAATAAAATATACATCCTTTACACAATACTGGAAAGTTTTTAATTAGAAATGCTTGCACAGAGCATTCTTAACCCCACACAGAATCAGAAAAATTAGTTCTTCCATAAAAGGAATATGTTGGAGATGTGAGCAAGTACACAATGCAGATTGGAACCACATTTTCTTTGATTGTGTAAAAATTAACCATTTTGGAATGGTATTAATAACTTTCTACAAGCTTTATTTAATGAATAATTTTATTTTAACTAAAGCTCTTGTATTATTAAATGTGAACAAAGGTCCTCATTTGAATAGGTCAAACATGTATCTAGTATGGACTATACTTGCAATTTCAAGGAAGTGTATAACAAGAAGATGGAATACAAACACAATACCAACTTTGAAAGACTTCTACAGCCTACTGAAGACTACAGCATTATTGGAAATTAAAATTAAAGAACTAAAAATTTATCCAAAGCCATTTATCAACAACCCTTGGGGAAATGTCTTATCATTGATTGACACTATACAATAATTGATCGGGCACTCTGAATGGATCGGACATACTTTATACTGTGAATGAGAAGACAAATTGGAGTCCGACCACCACAATAAATGGATAATAAAATGAAATATTTATTAGGACAAGCGCTTTCGCGTGTATCAGACACGCTTCTTCAGATCCTTAACATCAACAGTTTAGCAGGCAATGCTTATATATACATAATAGTTAAATACTCTTTAATTGAAAACAATTGAGCAATCTATCTAAAAACCAAACATCTGCTTCCAACAATCAAGCACTATTAAGAGCTATTAAAAACATAGGAACAAAAAGGCAGGTTCAGACTCAATATATTATGAAGCTATTGATTCTGCTTAAACAAATCTCTGTTCTGATCTAATCTGGACAACTTTTGCTTAAAAATATAGAAATATAAATGTGTAAGTTAACATAATGAATTACTATTAAAAGTTCCTATATAAGGAACTTCGATGAAACCTGCCCTGAACATTCAAGGAGTTTTTACTATTAACCAAAAAGTAGAGAGAGAAAAACTATAAGAACTTCTCAATCTATGGATACGCTTAGGAGCGTAAACCAGATATGTTCCAACATTAAATTATGTCAGTTGGAATCTTATGTCATGCATCCTAAACATTACTACAACAAACTGAGCAAAGTCAAGAACAAGTGTATAAAACAAAGGTGTAGAACATATAAATATACATATATAAAAACATGAGTATACAAAACTATGTGAACTTAATACATAAAATAGCAATCCTGTTCTTGCTTCCTGCCTACTCACTTTCTGTCCGATGAACAGAATGTTCAACATTGATGTAAATGCAATTTCAAATCATGGAAGCAAAATATATCATCATATATAGTAATGAACCATGATGCATTCAAACACATGACAAATACTGGGGCACATTTAACTAAGAAGCGATTCTTCTAACATTCTAATTAAAACTTGCAATGCTCATGGCATATACAGGTTTTTAATTCTTAAAATGAAACAGGTATGGATAGAGCCAATTATGTAAAAGAAGTACGTAATAGAAAATCATAATATTTTCAAAACTACCTAGGACATCATTAATAATAAAAAAGTTACAGATATCTGGAGATGAGTAATATACATCTAACAAACTTTAGAGTAATTAATAGCACCTAATATGTAAAAATGTATGTGTGTGGCATTATCTCCAATCTAGCGCTTATGTATAAAACAAGGGTATACACATGTAATAGTATAAAATCTGGCTGCTCAAATCCAGTCTGAGTAATAATGAAATGTGGTCACCATTCATACAATTTGTAAAAAATATACTTTGGAGCTATTTAGAATGACCAGTAGCATTTTTGTCAAACATAATGATAAGCCTCTACTTATGTATGCTCGAAAAATCATAAAAATCTATCTATGCGTATATTAAAATGCCTTAAAGGCTATGTTAACAGAGTAAAACCTGAATGGGTGATAAAAAGTTTTAAAATTGTGCTATGAAGTTATGTACAAATCCTAAATCAATATAAAATCGAATAAAGTAAAAGTGTAACTGATACTGAATACGTGCAAAAAATCTCAACTTACTGTACTTAAGCAAATAAGCAACAACATGTGGGAAATCTCTAAACCTAAGTCTCCATTGAAAAGGAATACTTATTAATCCTCAGGTTGTAGAATGCATCTTACTTGGCCGTACGTGCTTTTAATGGGGCCCTTATACTCACATATTGGTTCAGCCCTGGCTCATATTGGGCTTTAAGTCTAAAAATCCAAGAGAGTTCTACTTGTTCTAAGTCATTAAAAATGTCTCCCTCTCTCACATTGGGTGTGACTTTCTGTAGGACTCTAAACACAAAAGAGTGCCCCAAATTAACCCCAATATGTTTCGCTAGGGCATTTTTAGTATCATTCTTCCTGATATCATTAACATGTTCATGTACCCTTTCTCTCAGGGACCTGGTTGTCATTCCAACATAGAACGCGCTACATACTACACAAGTAGCCAGATAAATCAAATTCCTATCCTCACATGTTGCTGTAAAGTGTGGTTCAAACCTGTAAGTTAATGTTGGATGTATAAACAGTTGCTCTTGTGTAATTAAACTACATATACTGCATTTCATGCAAGGAAACGTACCTAAAGTGTTGCCCTTATGAGTATTAGATCTGATAGTCTTGCTTGGTTCAATACAAAGTAGCCTGCTAAGGTTTTTGCTATTATGAAAAGTAAAAGAGGGTGTAGATCCTACTAGCTTCATAATCCGTTGGTCCGTTAACAAAATATGCCAATTCCTAAAAACAATGTCTTTGATATGTTTGATGTCACTAGTGTATCTCAAGTTTAGTCTTACCCTTGAGCTATCAAATGTCTCCCTAACATGATTCAAGTGTTTATGTATTCTATCATCACTGCGTGCTATTTTCTTGTCATATAAAACATTGTCTTTGATGGCCTCTATATACTTTATACTGTATACATTAAGATCTGTTATAGTGTCAGGCTAATGTAAATAGTGTACATAGTTATTTAAGATGTTATGTATTAATACTATGGAATTCATTCAAATGTGTTTGAAAAATAAAAAAAAAATTTTGAAAAAAAAGAAAAATTGCATCATGCATGCTTATATTTATTTAGTTATTTCTATTTGTTTACTGGGAAATTCTGACTGGACCAGAATTCGCCCCTTTTCAGAGGAATCCTGGGGAGAAAAGTTCCAACAGTTCTACAGAGGTCTCAGTTAACAACATTAAAAAGTTATAATAACATAATTAATAAAATAACATTTTTCTAGTATGATATAACAGCAAAAGGTAGGAAACAGTGTAACTTTCAACCTCTTAGAAATCTGGACAAAGCCTAAAATAATGGGGGGAACAAAGGCCCCAAATAGGGACCGATTTTAAATATTGCTCTTATAAGCTTAGAAAGTTCTATAATTTTTCACTTGTGTTTGGTGATGACAGATAGTGAATATACTAAATGTTTAATCATGTAAGTCAGATGCTTTTATCTTTTCTACTAAAATGCAAAATAATTTAATCTGGGCAGTAGAATTACTGAACTTTGGAAAAAAGCAAATAATCCTGATATATTGAAGTCTAAATAGAAATGATTGAATACAAAAATCAGCAGAGCCCTTTTTAAATGAAGGGTGCAGATAAAATTATAACATGCTGTTACTGACAAACATAGGCAACATGTGTGGGTGTTAATACATTCCATGTGACATTTTTTTCTCAGTAATGGTACTTACATGATGGGGTGATGAGCAGTATTTATGTGTGTTTACATTCGAAATAGAGATGGAATTAGATCAGTATATATCAGCAGGACAAACAAATACAGATCATATCCCTGAATTATTGCTAAACCACTTTCCTTTTATGTTCTGCTGTCTCATCATAGGTATTTGTTTGGGAACAATGTAGTTCAATATTAAGAAATATGATTTGATATTATTCACTGTTTTCTGGTATGGATAAAGGACAAAAATATGTCTGTTATGCCATCATAAGGTTAATTGACTACTGTGTGAAGACAGATAGCGGACATTGCAGAGGAGATGTTTGCCTGAAATCTATTTAAGAATGACAGAAATAATCCATTCTTTCATCTGTTCTTAATTAGCTTCAGGAATAGAAAAGGAGATACGATGACAAGTGATTTATGCTCAAAGCATTCATTACAGAGTAACTGACTGGCTGCAGCAGTAGTACATCTCATCACTCAGGAGAGGAATGACTAATGAACTGCACATGTCAGGTATCATGTAATCCTTATAGTGCATTATACATACTGCCAGGGTAATGGAATGTGATAGGATGGAAGAAATGGATCTTTTTAGATAAGAAGGAAAGGGATTATTAGCACAGATGTAGCTTAATATATAAACAACAAATGTCAGCAGGAAAGTAATCGAACTGAATGCAACTAGAAAATATTGGCAGAAAAACATCTGTGCACTTTTTAAGCCTATGAAACTTGGTGATTTGATCTTGTAGTAGTTAACCCTGAAGCATATTACCTTACAACATGCTGTCTCACATGTAAACACATGCACACACACACACACACACACACACACACACACACACACACACACACACACACACACACACACACACACACTCATTATTGTTTTCTTGTTTTTTAAATTTGGGTACATTTGAACCCATATGTTGTTCCTATATGCATCAACTCTGCTGGAAAAATTATTTGCAATAGATACTGTCTATGAAATTAAACTTTCTGCTATCTAGATATGCTGACTTCAAGCTCTTATATTTTTGACATATACTGTTTGCCAATTAATTCCAACTCCACCACACACACACACACACACACACACACACACACACACACACACACACACACACACACACTTGCGCATGCACATCCACAAATGTGTTCACTTACACACACACACACACACACACACACACACACACACACACACACACACACACACACACACACACACACACACAATGACTCAGGACTCAGTTTTGAGACACTATTTCATTTCAGAACTTGAAGAAAATGCTTTACATTGTCTCCTTCATAACTGGTCTCCAGAGTGCACATACCACAAATCTTGCATTGATACTCACATAGACTTATTAGCTGCACATGAGTTCTGGTTCAGTTTTGCTACACTATATTGGGTCCATGACTATATTTTCTTAGATGGAGTTGAATTGTCTGCATGTTGCTAGGATGCTGCTTTTACACAGAGAGTATTACCTGCATCTTTTTGCTCTTAAAGCAACATTCTATACTCACAGTTGTTTTCAAATCTGTTTATGGTGACTTTAATATCCACTTTTCTGTATTAATATTTTGTTTCAATGTTAGATATTATTTCAGTGTTTTACATCTTTCCCTTTAAGCAACAATTGCAAAAATAGACATTATTAAATTTTTTAATTTCCTCTACCAACCTCCAAAGATACATTGTGGTTAAGACTCAAAACAGTGCAAAATCAAGTGCTTGTCATTTGGAGGAGCCATGTATATATTTATATATAAATATATATCTATACAGATTTACTATCATTTTGTTGAATGACACATGAATTTCAAAATCGCATAATCACAAGGGCGATTGGTAAACACAGGGAACCATAACCTTTCGAATGTTTAAAACCAAAAGCACAGAAGTGAGTGGTTCTTGCAAAATCACAGTTGACTTTAGTGGTGATTTTACAGCAAATTTCAAACTGGTTTGAATGTCAAACATCGTTTTTAACCATATTTGACATATGGTAGAAACGGCATTCACATTTTCAGCCATGTGAGTCAATGAAATGACTCAAATATATTCTGTCTTTCAACAAAATGATAGTATACACACACACACACACACACACACACACACACACACACACACAAACACACACATATATGTATATATATATATATATATATATATATATTGTTTACTATCATGTTGTCGGACGGCATTCTGTCGAACTGGGATAGTCGAAAGGAAAGTTTCCCAGTTCAAGGAAGGCTGAAGCAAAAATGATCGACACCACAACAACCAGTGCGCATTTACTGTTGTGAGGTTGTGAGGTCGATGGTTGGTATTGACTGGGAAGGAAGGTATGCTGGGTACGGTCTACTTTGTGAAATATGGATGGGTCGACATTACCGGTTTCGGTGTTGTACCTGTTCGGTGATCTAATTTTCAATATTTTAGTTCAACATTGTGACCACTCGATGGAAGTTCATAGGTTCATAGGTTCATACTAGGCTATCTGCCCGAGGGCATTCACAAGCCTAGCCCATAGTTTTGAGGCTTACGCCACCCCTTTAGTATGGGGAACTATACCCATTATTTTGCTGTGCCTCTGTTGAGCAGTGACACTGAGGTAATCCCTGGGGTATATCTGCGATCTCCCATCCATTGGTCAAGATTTCTCTTGAACAAGGCCAGCGAGGTGCTCTGCCTCACATATACCGGGATTTTATTCCACAGCATAGGGAGTCTTTGGGTGATGAATCTATCCCTCCAGCATGTCCTATTAATAGCCGTGTCGAGGTTTAAGTCTCCGCCCTTGTGGCTCTGGATCTAGATTTTTGAGGTGAAGCATATTCATCAAATCTGGGTTTGACATGGCCTTGTATGTTAGGCAAAGGTCACCTCTGAGCAAGCGGTGGCGACTGAATAGAGCTGGAGTTCTTTCAGTCGGGCAGCATAGGACAGATGTTTGAGACCCTTTATCCTTTTGGTGAGGAACTTTGTGGCCTCTCCAGCTGCTGCAAGTGTCAGGTCAGATACATTCCGAATGGGGCATTGTACTCAATCATTGGTCTGATGAGTGATGAGTATAGGGAGACTATGACCTCCCTTGATCTAGATGAGAATCCCTTCATGATAAGGTGGGCAATGTAGAAGGTCTTCCTAACTACTTTAGCTACATGGGTGTCGAATGACAGACTACTATCAACCTGGTCCCCAGGTCCCTGATAACTTCTTCTGTGCTCAGTGGATTGCCACCTATTTGGTAGCTAGGGGTAACCTTGTTTTCCCGAAGGGTATGACTATGCATTTTGGCATTTAACTTTAGGCCATGGCTCTGGCACCAGTTATCCGTTTCTGTGAGACCCTTCTGAAGGATATCTGTGTCAGATGTGTTTAGTTTGCAGTCATCTGCAAACTTTGTCAGCCATAACCCTCCTGTGTTTGCTTGTACTTGGAAAAGTAGATGCCAAACAAGAGTGGGCCCAGGACTGAGCCCTGTGGTACACCACTTGTGACAGGCTTTGAGTCTGACATGGCGCCAGCAACTCTGACCCTGTGGGTTCTGTCACTCAGCCAGTTTGCAACCCATCTTGTGATGTATGGGTTAACATTTAAGCTGATGAGTTTTCAATGATACCTGAGTGGGGTATTGTATCGAAGGCCGCCAGATCGAGGTAGGCTGTATGGACTGCCTTTCCCTCATCAATGGCTTTGGTGACTGTTTGAAAAAGTCAACCAAGTTTAGAAGGCATGATCTGCCTTTGACAAAGCCAAACTGGGATGGATCCAAAGTCTGCAAATTCCCTATGTCTTTATTTATGAGGTCCATTATGATCCTCTCCATGGCTTTGCAGATAAGGCTTGTCAAGCTAATGGGCGGTAATTTCCAGGGTCGGTGGAGGCACTGCCTTTGTGAAGTGGGACCACAGTTGCAGTGCGCCACTCTGGGTGCGTATCCAGAGGTAAGACTATGATTAAACAGCTGTCCTAGCTGTGGGTTTAATTCCTCGTTGAGTTCGTGGAGCACACAGCCGGGGACACCATCAGGTCCCATGGATGCTGTGTTTTTGCTTTGGAGAGCAGTTCTCACTTGGGCGTTGGAGATGTTTGGGGGCTGCAATCACTTGGTATAGATATCTCTCCTTTTGGGGGAGGGAGAAGTTTGCACTGAACCTGTCAGCCAGTATGTTGGCAATGTCTGTAGGATCAGTAATCTTCACATCATTTTGAACTAGTTCTGAGCATATCTGGGAGTTTCCTCCCAGGTTTCTAACATAGCTAAAGAAGGCCTTATGATTGTCTTTTGAGTCTTTAGCTATTTTTCTCTCAAAATTTGCTTTGGATGATTTTATGAGAGCTCTTAGTTTTTACTTATAGTGATCAAGGGTGTCTTACCTTTTAAGGATTTTGCTCTATCTTGTAGTAGCTTCCTCCTTTTGTTGTAGAGTTTGTTTGTGGCTGGGGTCCACCAGAGTGGGCGCTTGCCTTTGGTACAAAGAGTCTTTGTTTTGCTTGGGATTGCCTTATCCATGCAGTCCTGCAGGTGCTGGTAGAAGGCATTTGTAAGTGATTCAGCGGCTTGAGTACTGTTTTCCACTCTCGGGGGCCTTAAAGGAGACCACACTAGTCTTTAGAAGTGTGAAGAGTTCTTTACTGTGGTCTTTTTATTTCAGGTGGGGGTGGGATGAGGACCTCCAGCGAGATTAGTTGTGATCTGATCTCACCAGTGAGGGGTATACTTCGGTGTTGAACATTGTGCTCCCATGTTCGTGATGATGAGATCAAGTATGTTTTCTCCTCTTGTGGGGATGGTGACTAGTTGTTCCATGGCATTTGAGTTTATGAATTCCAGGAACTTTTGGGCTAGGGTGTTTGGGCTTGAGTAGTGTTCCCAGTCTATATTAGGGTAATTGAAGTCACCTAGTATGATGGTGTTTGGTGATACATTTATCCCTCTAGTGTTTTCAGGAAGGCCATGTGAGGTTCCTGAGTTTGTGAGGTGGCCTGTAACATGCTACAATTTGCAGAGCAGTCTTGCCTATGGTTAATTGCACCTGGATGGTCTCCGATGCATCGTGCGTTGCCACCAGTCTTGAGGTGTGGGTGTCTTTGATGAATATGGATACCCCCTCCTTTCTTGGTATTGTCTGGATTTTGGGGCGGGCATGATAAGAGGTAAAACCTGATAGTGCTGGGGTGCTCTCAGGAGCCTTGAACCAGGTTTCTGTCACTGCACAGACATCGATGTTCTCCATACTGAGAAGGGCCTCAGTGCGTGCATTTTGAGATTTAGACTTCTGGCATTGAGCAGCATTACCCTTAGTTTTTCCTTTTTGTGTTCTAGGGTGGTAGGTTTAGAATTTGAGCCTTGCCTAAAAAGGCACTATGGGGGTGGCAAGAGCCTTTGCCAATATCCGAATCCCAGGGGTGACAGGTGCAAGCGTGGCTTGTCCAGCATGTCATCCCAGGCAGACAGACATTGGATCCCCTTTGAATGACACCAGAGTTTAAGCCAATTGTTAAAGCTGATCATCTTATCTCTGTATTGTGGCATCATTCTTGGTGAAGGTAGGATACTGCTCAAGGTCAGGGTCATACCTGCCTGGGCTACATAATCAGAGAGCTCCTCAATGTCTCTTTTCATGTAGTCCAAGGAGGTACGTCTCAGGTCGTTTACACCAGCGTGGACAATGACTGAGTCGTATTTATACCTGCTGTTGAGAGACCTGAGTGAGTGCTTGCGTTATGTGGCGGATTCTAGCGCCCGACAGGCAGCTTACTGTGACCTTCTCCTTACTCAGTCTGGTGAGGGTGTCTGACTATGGAGTCACCAATGACTAGTGTGTCTGGCATTGTGTTTGGCCTTAAGGGCTGTGACTGTTTGACACTCTGACTGTGAGGTCTATGTGTTGCAGGTGTTGTGTTCTGAGATGGTGGTTGTTTGGGTGTCTGCTCTGGTGGCCTCTGCTGTTTTGGTAGATTTTTGATCAGAGCCGCTGAGTATGTCTTTGTGTGTTTATGTGTATGATTTGAGGTTGTGATGGTACTATGTGAGACTGGGTCTATAGTGTGTGTGGTAACCTTCTCCTCCTGACTGGTCTTGCCAGTCCTATGTTGAGAGAGCTCAGCCTCCAGTTTGGCCGTATAGTTGCATCTCTCGCATGTATTTGTGTTTTGTGGGAGGAGGAGAGGGTTGTCTGTGTACATGAGGCAATTGTAACATTGCCTCAATATTCAGGTTCACCAGCTGAGCAGGAGAGGACACTAGCAACTGATCCCTCGACATGCTAGAAGGACTAGACAAAAAAACTTTAAAAGAGATTCCGTGGAAGTGGTTCCGTGATTATGACAGTAAAATATATATATATATATATATATATATATATATATATATATATATATATATATATATATATACACACACACACAAATATATGTATATACATTTCACTCTGCATGACACTGAGGAGCTACTACCATGCAGCTTCTGTCAGTGCATGACCAGTGCTCTTGTGACAACTGGATGGAAGTGGCTCCCTGATTATGATAGTAAACTATATATATTTATATATATATATATATATATATATATATATATATATATATATATATATATATATGTATACACATTTCACTCTGCATGACACTCAGGTGTTATTACCATGCAGCTTCTGTCAGTGCATGACTAGTACTCTTTGGGAAGCAGAGTGTGAGTGTGGGGGGATCTCACATCTAAGAAGTAGACCTGTATCTAGCCAGCAAAAGAAGATGTTGCTCAGTTTTAGTCTACAAATGTGACTATATATTAAAATAACAGTCTGGCATTCACTAGTAATCTGTGTCTTATAGCTCCAGGGCCTGGGGTTCATACCTGAACTACAGTCACACTTTGCGTGAGAGAGAGTGTGTGTGTGTGTGTGTGTGTGTGTGTGTGTGTGTGTGTGTGTGTGTGTGTGTGTGTGTGTGTGTAAATATATATATATATATATATATATATATATATATATATATATATATATATACCCCTCCATCAACTGGGAAAACTTCTCATGCACCAATACACTGGCCCAATGCTTCCTGGAATTCAATAATTTCCAATTCATTGGACCAGCTCATTCTTGCCCCCACTACATCCTTGACCTGATTATTACTAACAAGGGCAACCATTGCTCTACACCAATAGTCAATTCCTCCCTGGTTAGATCCAACCACAAACTAATCACCATGGAAATCCACATCTCACTCACACCCCCCGCAAAAGTAAAATGTCTCCAAAGCTGACTTTGGGCTCCTAAAAACAGAGGTGGCTAACTTCATGGCACCCATGTCAATGGAAAATAGATGCATGACTGCCGAATCATACACCAGTGCACTGCATGAACATGTACATAAATGCATGGAACTAGCCATATGCAACAGAACCAAGACACTCTTCTACAAAAAAGGGAAGCCAATGTGGTGGTCCCCTGCCATTAATAAACTCTGCAATAGAAGGAAGAAACTGTTGCAGAAAAAGGTGAAGTCCCAAGAGTGAAAAAACTCCATTATTAGCCTCAACAAAAGAGATCCCTCATCAAAACCTCTAAAGTCAGCTATGAAGGCAAAATTGTGGCAGATACTAAAAACAACCACAAAGCCTTCTATAGTTATATCAAGACTCTCCATGGCAATATCCATGTTTGCTCTGAGTTGCTGCACAGTGGTACCTCCTATACTCAGCCACCAGATATTGCCAACATACAGGTTGACAGAGTCAGTGCCAACTATACCCCTCCCCCCCAAAAGGACCAATCCCAATACCAGAGGAATCCCAGGCACCCAGCATTACTGCAGCACAGGTTAAAACTGCATTGTCCAAGGCCAAGAATACAGTTTCCATGGAACCCGATAAAATCCCTGAATGTGTTCTATATGAGCTACAAAGTGAACTGGCACCACATATGTCTGCCCTGTTCAATCACAGTCTCACCTCAGACTTTGTCCCTACCAAATGGTGCACTGCTACAGTCATCCCTCTCCATAAAGGGGGAGTGACTACAGACCCTGGGAATTATCGCCCCATTAGCCTGACAAGTCTGATATGTAAGGCTGTGGAGCGCATCATCATGGACCTAATTAACAAGGATATAGGGAATCTCCAAACTCTAGATCCCACTCAATTTGGTTGTGTGAAAGGTAGATCATGCCTGCTCAACCTGGATGACTTCCTTGAGTTAGTCATCAGAGCTGTGGATGAGGGCAAGGCAGTTCATACAGCCTAGCTCGATTTGGCCAAGGCCTTTGATACTATTCCCCACTCAGGAATTATTGATAAACTCACCAAACTAGGCATCAACCCCTATATCACTAGGTGGGTTGCAAACTGGCTCACAGATAAAACCCACAATGTGAAAGTAGAGGACTCCAAGTCAGACTGCCGACAAGTCACAAGTGGAGTCCCACAGGGATCGGTCCTGGGTCCTCTCCTGTTTAGCATCTACTTCTCAGAAGTCCAGGCCAACATGGAGGGACTCTGGATGACCAAGTTCACAGATGACTGCAAGCTGGGAGCCATTATTAACTCCCCAAGTGATATAGACATCCTATAGAAAGGCCTCACTGAGACCAATGACTGGTGTCGAAACCATGGCCTTAAGTTTAATGCCAAAAAATGTGTTGTCATCCCCTTTGGGAAAAACTCAGTTCCCACTAATTACCACATTGATGTGAGCCCACTGGACACTGAAGGCGTTGTAAGAGATCTGGGGACACAGCTTGACAGCAACCTTTCCTTCGACCACCACATTGCCACTGTGGTCAGAAAATTCTTCTGTGTGGCACACTTCATTACTAAGGGTTTTGCATCCAGGAAGAAAGAGGTCATCATCTCTCTGTACTCTTCCCTCATTAGGCCAATCATCGAGTATAATGCCCCATTTGACATGTACCTCACTAGACACATGCAGCAGCTTTAAAGGCCACAAAGGTACCTCATGAAGAGGATCCTAGGCCTTAAACACATGTCCTACATGGACAGACTCAAAAAACTCCAGCTATTCTCTGTCTCATATCATCTACTAAGAGGTGATCTCTGCTTGACATACAAAGCCATGTCTGACCCAGCCCTGTT
>NC_056737.1:713435647-713560647 GCF_019279795.1 Protopterus annectens
GCCAATTAAGTAACGCGTTTCAGGACAGGAGCCAGTGAGAGCTCCCCAATACAGGTCAATCACATTCTGCTGTGGATTGAAGATGTCGGGACTGGGACTCAGAAGCCAGGAGAGGAATCAGCAAGCTGAAGGGATTTCAGGGGCCTTGCTGTGGTGGATCAAGATCAGTCAGACGGTCACTAAAAGGCTGAGGTTTGTGTTGCTGCCTGCTGGACAACCAGGGCTGATCAGATCATCGTTTTGGATTAAATTTTGTGATGTATGAAGACTGAGTCTGTGGATTATAGGCAGAGGTAAGTGCTTTATAAATGTAGCTGCAATGTTACCTCTGCAAGAATTTCCATCCTTGAAAACCTGTATGCTAGCAACTTTCTAAGTTTATAAGAGCAATGTTTAGTGTCTAGTTTTGTGCTGCTTGTCCCTGGTATGTCTGTTTTATACCAACACAGATCCTGTTATTCTAGCAATATTTCCAAGTTTATCAGAGCAATATTTCTAAGTTTATAAGAGCAATATTTAAAGTGTCTCTGTTTTTGTGCTGCTTGTCCCCCTATTACATTGGGCTTTGTCCAGATTTCTTGCACTAAGAGGTTGAGAGGTATGTCAGGATGGATGTCAAAAGTGAGTTATTTATACTAATGAGATGCTTTAAAGTAGACAGGATGCTGTTTAACTTGGTCTGACTAAAATCATCTGTGTGACTTGTAACGGTTTAGAAAATGTAGTAAATATGAATTTTATTTTTGTAAAGTGCTGTTTCATTTACTTATGGTGTGGATATGGTATTGCAGATTATAAAACAAAGGTTTTGGATCTGAGAAGTGTCTTATTGAATTTTACAGATGTTCTACCATGCTCCATGGCAATGGCATGTTTTGTGCAGTGCAGAAATAGGGTGTTCCACATTTTGACCATTTGTTACACATTGTTAAGGTCTATGTTCCACATTGGCCTCTTAAGAGGTTGAGACCTATGGGCATGGAGCCCATAACCTTTGCATTTATTTTTCTGTAAATAGTATCTGTGTGTGTGTGTGTGTGTGTGTGTGTGTGTGTGTGTGTGTGTGTGTGTGTGTGTGTGTGTGTGTAGTCCAATGGTGGCACACCATGTTTAGTGTATTAGCACAGAAACAGAAGTAAACAGAAACGCTGGGGATACACTGCAAAAGCCTTCAAAGAACACACAGCTTTCAAATTCACTAATGAAAGCAAACATGGGAGCATGAATGCTCAAAATGTCTATAAACTCCATTAGAAATATACAGAGGTACTACTGACTAGTTATGATGATGCTTACGTGACTATTTACCTTAAACAGAGCAGAGTACATGAATAACCAATCAGAACATTACTTTGCTTTACCTGGAATTCTATTTCTTCTATAATCTTTTACAGAAGAAAGGAATTAAATACTGCAGGCACTCACCCCCCTCCTCCCTTCCAGTCTAATGCTAGTACTGATCTCTGCCCAGGTCATTGACTTTGAAGTCAAAAGTCTAACCACTGTACTGACAGACTAGCTTCATACCTGATTCAGCTTTATTAGACTAGTTTTGTGTATATAGCTTGAGTGATTTGCTTTTTTCTCTTAGTTTTGCTGGAAGATATTGCTTTCATTCAAAGTGTACCATTAACCATGTTTCCAAAACAATGTTTCATGCCATAGCTGAAACAAAAATATCCCATTAGCAGATTTTCAAGCTTGTATCAGCCTGTGTATCCTCCCTGTGCCCACATGGGGTTTTGCCATGCGCTTTCATTTCATCCCATAGTCCAAAGACATAGGTGAATTGGTGATCCTTTAAATTGCTCAGAGGTGTGTATGTTGTATGGGACCGAATGTGTCTGCACAAACTAAAATGGGTTAGCTTCTTTTTCAGAATTAGTTTCTCTGCCATGTGCCTACTGACTGAAAATGTGGGCTACAGCTCCTCCTTGACCCTGCACTAGATTAAGTCAGTAATTACAGAATAAATTAATGAATTTTGAAGAAAAGGATATTATTGTCTAAAAAAGTTAACCTGCTGCTGATTGCCTGGTTAGTATTAGCTATACCATCTTACTTAAGCTCAAGATTTTTATCTGCTCACACAAACTCACTTAAAAATCCACTCAGTCTGTTACCGGCCTTTAACTTTCTGCAGATTCATTGATGGCTCCTAAGACCAATGTGGACACACACAAAAACAGCATAATGACCTGTTCTCAGTGGCACTTAAAAAATTACAATGCTGTAAAAAAAAATTTATATGCCTGAAATATGGCAATATCATGTGGCAAAAATCTCAGTTTGAAAAATGTAAAACATACTTCCTGGAGTCAACAATATGTTGGCAATGGAAAATTGTTAAGAGGCACTCTGGTTTCATTTGTGCTATGCCTCTTGTAGATGTCGTTAAATAACAGACTTATAGTTATATTTCCACTAGGGTTATCTTTACGACTCAAATTTGGCCCTAGTGGCATTTCTGATAGAGGTGTTTGCTGTCAAAAACTGACAGCGCATATCTCTCAGAATTTTGCAGAATTTCCAGATTTCTGCCTCTTATTTTTGGCCTGTTCCTTATGATGTATGTGGTTTTCTAGTAAATCATTAAGGAGTACAATAACTAAATAATGACAAACATTTGAGTTTCAGACTTTATAGCCTTCTGAAAACATATACTATATGAAAATCTGTTATTCAAGCAACTTTCTAGGTTTATAAGAACAGCTTTTAAAACCTGCCCCATTTTGGACCTTTGTCTTACTATCATTTTTGACTTTGTGCATTAGTCTTGCATTAAGAGCATGAGAGACATCAATGCATCTTATTCTGAAAGGAAAATCAGGGTCACCCTATCTTGATTTAAGAGATATTGCAGAAAGAGAGACACATTCTAATTACTTTTGCTTGTAACATGGAGAATGACAGCTGAATTAAATTATTTCATTTTTGCTCTTAGTTGTGTTCTGCTGCTTGTCTGGTTTCTTTGACAGTGGTCATGTTTTGGATTTATCTGAAGATCTTTATACTCATTAGCCACTTGATTTATTGCTTTCCCTGTAATTGTTGCAGAGATTCAGGTATTTTCAGTGATGCTGAGACAACACATTAAAATCTCTTAACTCTCTTGGTATGAGTGGCTGAATGTCTGTTTTTACCTTATTTGAAGAACTGGCTGTATATTTTAATCTTTTTATTATTCCCTTATAAGCTAAGATTTGTTTCTAATATTACATTCTGACACTTGGTAAGCCTAGTCATATGAATGGTAAAACTACTTCATATACAGCATTCTTGATAGATGGAGTGAGGCATTCTTAAAGCTAGCAAACAAAAAACATTCAGGTATAGCAAGAATTGTGAATATGAATCATTTTTCTTTTCTTAACTTTCTCAGAGTGGATAAGCTAGAGTAGATGATTAGCATGGGCAATGATATGTGTAAGATTGTTGGAATTTAAATTCTAAGAACTCAGTCCTCAAAACTGCATTCCCCTAAATACTTCAGAAATAATATTAATAATAAAAATAGTCTGGGCATTTTGAGGAGCTTCATCCCCAGTACGTGCTCAAATTTAAATATACTACCTCTGAGGTGACACATTTTCACAAATAAACTAAGAATCCCCATTTGTCCCGGTCCCCTTCAATAAACACAACACACCGAACAATATTTAATGACCCTTATTAAAACTTCCATAACATAACTTTGATTACCAGAATTTGGTAAATACAACTGGACATAGTGTAGTCGATTCTAAACACAGCATAAACATCTTTGGAATATTAATCAGGACAGCGTACCTGCTCATCCTGCCCCAGTAAGCAGCACCCATACCTTTGCTCACTTACTTTATTTATAAACATCCTTAAAATGTTAACCAGGACAGCATACCTGCTCATCCTGTCCAGTACGCAGCATCCATACATTTGCTCACTTATTTTACTTATAAACCAAGTCTCCTTATAATATTAATCAGGACAGTGTACCTGCTCATCTGACCCAGTAAGCAGCATCCATACCTTTGTTCACTTACTAAACCATTCACTGAATTACCTTCAAACCAAATAAGCAGCATCCTTACCTTTGCTTGTTTATCTATTCAACAAAAATTCCTTGAAATGCACCACCAGACACCAGAGGGGGAACAAAAGAGGGCAAGCCTGTCCCTCTTCTTCGCCTACTGGAATAAACTAACCACAATCCCACCAATCCGCCAACAAAAACGGGAGGGTGGGAGGGTAGCAAGTTCACGCCAAAATGTGATTACTTACCCAGTTACACTCATCTAAATCCCTTAAGCTCCTCCCACCCTTATCTCATTTCCTTCCAATCAACCCTCCCAACGTTTAACCCTTTCACCTCTCCAACCCATTAAACTCTAACACCCCCTTGAAGATGTCCCAGGACAACTTGGCTTGTGGCAAGCCTCATTTTTCCCAGTCCCCTTCAATGAACACAACCCACTGAATGACATTTGATGACCTTTATTAAAACTTCTATAACATAACTTTGATTACCAAAATTTGCTAAATGCAACTGGACATAGTGTAGTCGATTCTAAACACAGAATAAACATCTTTGCAATGTTAATCAGGACAGGGTACCTGCTCATCCTGCCCCAGTAAGCAGCGCCCATACCTTTGCTCACTTACATTACTTAAAAACATCCCTATAATGTTAACCAGGATAGCATATCTGCTCATCCTGTCCAGTAAGCAGCGACCATACCTTTGCTCACTTACTTTACTTATAAACCAAACCTCCTTATAATATTAATCAGGACAGCGTACCTGCTCATCCGACCCAGTAAGCAGCATCCATACCTTTGCTCACTTACTAAACCATTCACTGAATTACCTTCAAACCAAATAAGCAGCATCCTTACCTTCTCTTTGTTATCTATTCAACAAAAACACCTTGAAATGCACGACCAGACACCAGAGGGGGAACAGAAGAGGGCAAGCCTGTCTCTCTCTTCTCTGCCACCAGCCTGCCCAGGCTGTTCCCCCTCACCACCAACTTCCATCAGCTAGCCACCCTTAGGGGATAAGGCCAAACATCATTCAGTGTACAATAATTACCAGGACATTACCAGCCCCTGGCAACTACCTAATGCTTACCAAAGCATCACCTGCCACTGGAGCAAGAATATTCAACAATTCCTTTTACTTGCCCAATGACATGCAGAACCTGAAGAACTTCAAAATGCTATTTACCAACCACCTTGCCAACACCAGCTACCCATATCAAAAGTAAAGCACCTAAACCCCATGATGGCTTTAGCAGTCTGACCCCTCTTTACTCTATCAATACCCTTGAATGCCACCAACAATATACCAAACTGAAAATGCCCTATGCCACAGGTCAAAAACCAGATTATACCAGAATGAAAATATCCTATGCCACCTGGTCAACACAAGATTAGTGACATGCCAACCCCATCCTGCATGTAGAAATTAAACTACATCAGTTATTAACCCTACCAAAGTAACCCACTCAAACTGGCCAAATAAACATGTCCTACATTAGCAAGAAATCACCACTAACCCAACTGTAATGTACCTTAATGACCATTAAATAAAATTACTTAATACCTATAGCCGCCCCAGCACTCAAAACATCCACAAAACAAAACCCATTACCTTTCATGTCCATTTCCATCAAGGCATTGACTGTTACTCACTCAGCACGCCATCTATAACTGCAATGTGCCCACCCAAGTGATCAGGACTTCCATTGAAACATGCATTCAGATTTAAAACATGCAGCAAAACCATTCTTACTATGACGACCATCTAACGTATGTGATCTATATGTCTTCCTGTACAAATATATCCAATATTAAATAACTAGCAACTTAGCAGCATGGAAGTAAACCCAGGAGTACCCAGTGAAACCCACACAAACACAAGGAGGGCACGCAAGGCCCACAAAACTGTCCGAGAATCAAACTGGAAAACCTCTAGCTGTGAAATGACACAAACAGCTGCACCACTGCATCTCATGATATTTAAATATTAAAACTCTTAATTCTACCATGGATTCTACATTATTCTGTATCACAAATCAAACGAGATCATAAAACATAATACTTATTCTAGAGTAAACAAAAAGTTGGTTGTGCTTCTTTCTTCTTCCAGATCACTATGCTTGCCTTTTCACCTATCCATTTCTGATTACTCACCCAATGACCCCACCGCTTATTTGACACCAAAGCATGATCAGCTGCGAACTCACTGTATCTCACCACTGGAACTTGGCACACCATCATCTACAAAGAAAAAGACAAAATTAAACCTTCAAATAGGAACAAGAAGGCTCCACCTTATACCCACCTTTCCAAACTACAGCCACAGCATTCCAAGACCCCATCTGCAAGAAAGAAAAGACATGTAAAACATCCAAAATACATAACATATTCCAAGACATCTTCAAGGACAACCTGTCCTGACAACCTGGGAAGGAATGTACCACCGACATTCCAATCTATGTCAAAGCAGCCATAACTGAAGCAATGCTTCCTATGAACCTATCAAATACTCCAAGATAAATTTAACTACCAGTGAAATATATTAAAAGTATCAGAGCCACACGCTCTAAGGTTCTAAACCTTGTCATCAACATGAACAAACCATGCTGGAGGGATAGGTTCCTAACCCAGAGACTCCCCAGACACTGGAACAGACTTCACATACATGTCAAGCCTCTTTGGCCCTCTTCAAAGGAACATTGATGATTGGATGGGAGATAGAAAATTCACCCCGGAGATCACGTCAAGGTATGAAGTGTGAAACTCAAATGTCTGTCATTATTTGAACTTCAGTCCTCAAAGATTTGCCAGTGATTTGTGAAAAACCACCATTTTGAATGACAATATTCTTACCTAAACACAACTACCAGGATGAAAATTAAAGTATATTACCCAGAGTGCTGTGTCACCCATCTATAAAACTTAATATAGTAATTTTAAGGCTTTGTCATGTGTTTGCTGCATTCATAGTACCAACCTGCAGAACTGCAGGCATTCAATTAAACCATATGGCACGAACTTCCAGGGTAATCATATAATTCTGAATCAACCAGTGTAAACCTTTCATGCTTCAATGGGAGAGAATGTCATAATGTATTTATTTTATTGCTGTACTGCATGTACATTTTTATAACGACCCTATCAATTACCCAATATAAATTTAACAACCAGTGAAGTATGTTAAAACTAAACCCCCACATGACGGGACCTATCAATCACAACCATCTGCCTAGCTCTTAACTTTCCATCTCCAAATGAGGCACACTAACCAACATATCCGGTTTTGGATTTCCTGATGTCCTGTTCCATAGTCAATGTTTTATCTCCCTGGTGCACCTCCATGGCAAACTGAGTGCTATGTGATGAAAATCAACTTTATCCACAAACACAAAAGGAATTTGATTTCGACCCCCTGATGGTCCATGGCAAGAGCACTCTGCTTGCCCCTTGCAACAACATCCCCCGATTCTCTGGTGGCCACATCTAGCCAGACGCAGCAACCCACCCCATGCTTTCAATAGGAAGCAAGCCCTCACATTTCCAGCCATGGTGTGCAGTCACAAATCAAACACCAAGTGACTTACTACAGTCAGAATTCAGTTATAAGGCTGTCTAATGCTCCTGTAGCAATAGTCCGACTCAAACCCACTACTTTACTTTCTCCACTTGGCTGCAAACTCAAAGCAACTTAACAGTCAGAACCCAGTTTCAAGGTTGCTTATTGCTCCTGCCACTACTATGCAGCCATTTTTGGGCTCTCTCTCTTCCTAATGACAGCTGATCTTTCCAGTCACCAATGTCCCTGATGACTTCTAGTCACGACAACTGCTGGTACTTTTCCTGGACTAAGTAGCACTGACACTGTATTAGGATTTAATTCTGTATGGTATTCTCCAGAAAAACTTCCTAATTCTGTAAATAAACCAGAATAGTCACACAGTATCATACCTCTCAACCTCTTGGTGCAAGAAATTTGGACAAAGCCAAAATAGGGACACATTTTAAATATTGCTCTTACAAATTTATAAAGTTGCTAAAATGTCCGGTCTTGTCGTGTATTTTCTGAAGGATATAAGTCTAAATCTCCCATGCCTGTCATTATTTATTGACTTAAATCCCCAGTGGATTCACAGAAAACCACTAATGTTATGATGAACAGATCAAAAATATGAGGCATAAATCTGTTCATGCTGCGAAATTCTGGACAGTTGGTAGGTATGTACAGTATTCGTGATAACTATATGATTGTACTTGTTTATGTGCACTCTTTGCTTTGAAAGTGTAAATTCATTGTAACATTCTTAACTTTAAAAAAGATTAAAATGCAAAATATATATGAGGAGAAATTCCCATGGCAGGGGAACATGCAGATAATGGATAGCACAGGGTACATAATAACTGCCAGAATGGACCAGAGGACAACTCAGACAGACTTCATTTGCCTCTGCAGCTGACGTTATGTGCATCTGGTGACCTAATGGTTGGGGTTTGTCAGTCACCTGACTTAGGCAGCTATGCCAGGAGAGGCTCCATGATTGTGAGGGGTTTGTATCTAGCTGAAGGTAAACCTCAGATGACAACATCAGCCTATGTAACTGCCACCAGGTGACCACATGTGACCCCTCCTGGCCACTATCCGAAGAGAAGCCTCAGTTCTCATCTTGAGAAATGACTATAGAGGACATTATTGAGCTCTTCAGGTCTGCTTTACCACAGTGACCACCATCCTCTTGCTGAGAGACAGGCTTGGCTGCCATTGGTGACCCATCACCGGAGATATTGATGGGCATGGGCAGGGGTGACTGCTCTTGCTTCTTTGTCATCATCACAACTGCATCTGCAAAAGGAAGAGAAAACAAAAAAAGAACATGAGCGCACTTATTATATTATACATGCAATTAAAGCTGTAGCATGCAGTAGTACAAATGGCATATGCACTCTACTGCCAGGAGAGCTTATGCTGCTTCTTATGACATCTCTCGACATTAGCATGCATCTCCTCAACTGCCATGAGAGATAGTAGTAAGAAATTGGTATTGTTGTGAACCTTTGAAACAAAGAGGCAAAAAGTGCTTAAAGTACAATTCTGCCTGTGACCCTAACTTGTTCTTCCCAGTGGCTATACAGGTCAGTATGGCAATACTACAGATGGCTATAATGATGACTGTACTGCTCACTGGAAAGGCTGATGCCAGTGTCATCACTCACTGCCCTATCAAGCTCATGCCAGGCATCATGCTTTTTTGGCATTAAAGGCACTTGTGAACGCCTGTGGAGGAACAGCAAGATCATCTTGCTCTCTTTCCAACACCATGCAGGAGCCCTGATGTCCCCAGCCCTGATAGCATCTGGGAGCTGCAGTGCTTCTAATTTGTGTTTATACCTCACATGGGAGAAATGTGGTAGCCTGTGGCATCACCATGACTACAGGTCTGTTCCTGATCTGGGTGCAGTACTCGTTATTAGTCAGTGGATGTGCAGGTCAGTGACTCAGGCACAGTCAGCTATTATAGAGCTAGTGAGTGTGCTTTGTAAACTGCAGAATAATATCGAATCATAGAATGAACAAGGCAGCTGTGCCATATGATCATGTATGTCTTGCCAGTACCCACCCTTAAACCTTACCTACTGTTTCAAGGAATGCTAGGCCACGCACACCTCAGATGAATTTATTAAAATTTTGGCATAGGATGCTTTTTATACTATAAGCAGGGTGTAGGGCTTTCTTGCCAAATGCAACAATACTGCATTTTTTAGCATTTAGTTTTAGCCCATTTTCAGTTTACCAGCTATTAACATGTGTAAGTTCACTTCTTAGCTTTCCGCATATCAGAAGGAGATTCAAGTATAACTCTCAGTGTACAAACATCAGCAGACTTGATTAACCAGAGATCCTGATTTTTTTATTTGAAGATTAGAGATGTAAATGCCAAAAAGCAAAGGTCCTAGTACAAAATTCTCTGGTACCCTACTGGTTACTTTCATGCTCTATGAGGACATGCCTGCTGCAGTCAAGGTATGAGTTCTGTCCCATAACCAATTTGCTATCCATCTAACTACAGAGGGATCAATTTGAAGTGCATTTAGCTTGTTGATAATGGTGGCATTTGGTAAATTTTTTATACCATAGTTTATTAAGTCTGCTATGACCCATTCCATGGCCATGCTGATGATGTTCGTCAGGCTGATGGGTCTGTAATTCCTGGGGTCCATGGTGGGGCTGTTTTATTACAAGTTATTACAACTGTTATGCACCAAATCATGGGGACAGGATCCTTCAGTGCTTGTTTAGTGGTGTTCTGCAGACAGCCTGGTATTTTATCAGGGCCCATAGAAGATGTATTTTTTTGTTCTGAAAGGTATTTTTAACAAGTGTTCTTTTCTGATGATAGGGATTTCAATTTCTTAGGTATATCTGGGTTTTATATAGATGTCTCTGGGGTGAAATTAGTGCATAATTTATTTGCCAGCATATACTCAATGGATCAGAATAAGTAGAGCTATTTTGAATGAATTCAGAGCAATGTTGGGTATTATTTCATAATTTCCTGACATAGGTGAAGAAGGATTTGTCCTGGGAAGTCTTAGGTTTCCTGATGATGTTTTTCAGAACCTTGCACAACCTTTGAACTTAGCCCTGGCTTGTGGATCTTGAGCTTTACCATACATGAACTTTTTACTCAATGTATTGTATTTAAACTGCCAGGATGCTTTTTCCCCATTTTGTTTAGTTTTGGTAGGGTCTGACAGGTTTATACACTGTTATAGGTCAGCGTAGAATTTATATGCATAGCTACTGGCTATGTCTACATTTTGAGGGGTACGCTTATATCTGAACTTGGAGACGTTATCATAGAATTGTAAGAAGTTTGTACATTTGAAGTCTTTGAATACTGTGATATTTGCCTCATCTAGTTTAGAGATTTTGAAAGAAAAGGTTACCACTTTGTGGTCAGACTTGATTGGGGAAGGGTATAGCTATGGGACAGTACATATTGCTGCCACATTTATATGGACAATGTCGAAAATGTTTTGACCTCTAATAGGCTCTTTTTGATCTAGGGAATTCTTGTTGATGAGATCAAGGAAGATTTGGGCATAGCCTTCATTTCAGGTAAGTCTCTCAGTTTATCCATGAGTAATTAAGGTCTCCTAAGATGATGGGGTTTCTGTATATGAAGTTCATCCAGTATATTTAAGAAGTGGACATGGCTTTGGGGGGGTCATTGAGGGGGTCCTGTAACATGCTATGATCATACATTTGGATTTGTTTAGACTGAGTTGAATCTCAAGACATTCAATTTGCAGATCTGTGTCACACGTTCAGTTTGCAGATCTCTGTCAATCTGCCTTGAAGAAATGTGGTCTTCAACACATATGGATACTCCACCACAGTTCCTGTCAGGTCTAAAGATATGGTAAGTGCAAAACCCTGGTATAGGGAGGTGCTTTCTGGACTCTTGAATCAGGTTTTAGTAATAATGCACACATGAATGTACTCCAAATTCAGGAGGTCTTCAAGGCTAGGCAATTTGTTATTTAGACTCACAACATAGATTATCATCACACTATTATTGCCTGGTGCTTTGTTTGTTAAGTTTTTTTTTTTTTTTTAGGATGAGAGATACATTAGCTGAACTCTACCCAAAAAAGGCACTATGGATCAGTAAAAGTTTTCACCAGTTTGCAAAGGCCTTGGAATGAGAGGTGTAAACCATCCTTGACAAAGCAAGTAGAACTGTGCAGCAATTCATCCTATGCTAACACACACTAGATCCCCCTCAAATGACACCACTTACTGAGCCAATTGTTGAAATCAGTCATGTTTTCCTTGTACCTCAGCACCATTCTTGGTGAAGGTAGACTTCTGCTCGATATCAGAGTCTTTCCTGTAATTGTGACATGCATAGGGAGCTCAGAAATGTCTCTGTCATATTTGTTTATCTTGTGGGTCTTGAGGACCCTTGAGATATCAGAGATCATAGCGCAAGTAAGACAGCTGACTGTCACCCTGTTTTGCTGTGAAAGTAGTGTGTCTTTTTATGGAGTCACCAATCAACAGTATATTACTATTAGTGGAGGGGTTAAGAGGATTCGGTTTGGGGCATTTTTTTCTAGTCGCTCTTGATTGTGTATGTAGCAGTATGTGCTGTGGTAATAATTTCCAATGAGACCTGGTCTTGTTTGACCATGAAGACTTGAACAATAACTTTTTTTACTGCCTCAGCATATGATAATTTTCCATTTATTTGTGTGGAGTGTTGTGTGTGTATGTGGTGCTCACAGACTGTGCTTTTTGTGAGAGGGTTGTTTCCATCTTAGTTAAATATTTGCATCTCTTGGAGGTAGTTTGTTATGGGGTAAGTAGTAGTTCATTGTCTGTGGGCATCAGACGAATGCCAAGTGTTATGAAGTAGTGTTAGTAGTAATGATAATTCCCCACCACAAAATTATGGCGTTAGAAGAAGTGAAAGAATTAACAGTAGATCTAATACCACAAATACTAACACTAGTGGTATGAACAATGGTGGGCGTCAGGATTTTCCGAAGGGCAAGTATGGCACAAAGGGTGGTCAAAACAACACCAAACCACAACAACGACGGTGGAAGAAGAATCCGCCGAACAAACGTTAGAGATAGGGACAGATCTAATTTCTAATGTACCTGTCTCAGACATTGACCTACCTATTATTCTCACTAATAACACTAATGACTTTAGAATTTACAACTATTCTAACGTCATGCCTACTTGTATGCAAATTGACGTTCTGGCTAAGGGTTGTACCTTTGTTCCCTCTGTTAGAGGAAATGTAGCCAGGACTTTAGTTGATTTAAAATTGTTCACGAGGAAATTAAATCTGCATGTCATATTTGGTAATAAGTCTTCTATTGTGAATGAAATTAGAATTGCTAGTACTTTTAACCCTCCATTGCACCCGACTATTTCTCTATTTGAGAAAGTATGCTCTAATGATATTAGAACTTCTTTTGTTAATAGAAACACATTTAACACACAACAATTTAATTTAACAAAAGATGAAAATGAGGCATTAAGATGTCTCAGATTTGCTGATATTCGAATTATTAAACCAGATAAAGGTGGGGGACTAGTATTCTTTGATAATGAACAATGTATAGACAAAATGAAAAAACTTTTGATGAATGGTGCATATATGAAGGTATCAAAAAATGAATTGAATGGAGCATATCAACGATTTAAGGGCTATATCAATGATTTGTTTATTGATGGCAGCATAGATATGGATACATTTAAATATCTTTGCATTAATCAACCACTTATTCCTGTAAATTTTGGATTACCAAAAATTCCTAAGGATATAAAAGAACCACCCTTTCGGCCTATAGTGGATGGTAGACAGTCTATTACCTATAGCTGTGCTAAATTTGTTGATAATAAATTAAAAATTGCCATCTGTGATGAACTCCAAATATGTAAAGACTCTTGGGCCTTTCTGGAGTGTTTGAATAATATCAAATTCTCCGAGGATCTAAATTTTCTCACTATTGATGTACGGGATTTGTACACTGTTATACCCCACGATATCGGATGTAAATGGGTGAGAGAATTCCTATTGGAGAAACATGTGGAAGGTACTACTATTGATTTGGTTTTATACCTATTAGAATTAGTTTTGAAGAACAACTATTTTATGTTTGAACAGGAATATTATCTCCAAAATACCGGTGTTGCCATGGGTTCCCCATGTGGGGGTACCTTTGCGAATGTAGTAATGGCTTTTTGGGAGAAACATTTTCTTTTTAAAAATTCTTTATTTAAACAAAAAGTTGTTTGGTATACCCGATTTTTGGATGATATATTCATTCTATGGAGAGGGGACGAACAATCTGTTAAATTTTTCATGGAAGAAATAATGAATTATACTGAATTCCTGAAGTTTACATGGGACTTCCACACTGAAAGAATTTCTTATTTAGATGTGGATATAATAAAAGATCGTTCTGACTGTAGATTCCAATCAAAAATATATAGGAAACCCACTTATTCCAACACCTTTTTACATTTTACTAGCTGCCACCCAGAATTTCAGAAAAAAGCTGTAGTTAAAGGGCAATTAGTAAGGGCGGCTAGAATGGTTTCGATGGAATCAGATTTTGTTGATGAAAGCAACAACTTGAAAATGATGTTTTTGAAACGTGGGTATCCTGAATATTGGTTGAATGAACTTGTTGATGAAGTTTATCAGAAAAGGGTAAGAGGTTGGTTTAAGCCACTATTGAATGAAACATGTGGAAACCAATTGCTGAATTCAGATTTTACATTTTTAGAATGTCATGCTAAACTCAGTGTACATGATGTTCTAGATCAAACATCAATGGAAGTATCTATTGATTCTATTAATAATAGTAGTGTAGAACCTAATAATGATAGATTGAGAAATAATGATGGATTGAATTTTATTACCACATATACTCTAGATTCCTCTATTATTAGATTTATTCTATACAAAAATTGGGGCTTCCTAATCGAGGATGAGACCATTCAGAAAATTGTTGGTGAACACCCCAGATTTAAGTTTAGGAGAGGTATGAACATCAAATGTCTTTTAGAGAACCAAACATTACATGAATTTTCACCTTATAGTAGCATGTATAAATGTGAATGCTGTAAATATATTAAAATAGGCAAGTCTATACATATTCTAGATAATAAATATGACATACTGGGTAAATTTAATTGTAATTCTAAAGGGGTCGTATATATTAGTGCTTGTAAATTTTGCAGCGCTTTTTATGTTGGAAAAACAGATCGACCCCTGAAAAACCGAATTTATGAACATCTTTATGCAGTTGGGAAGGCTAATTTGAATAACACCTTAGCAAAACACATACATTACAATCCAAGCCATAAATTCGAGTTCATGATTATTGATAGTGTATGTGAAAATAAGAGGGGTGGACCTACTTCACTTAAATTAGAAGAAAAAGAACTTTTATGGCAGTTAAAATTGAATGCCATGGTCCATCCAGGTTTAAATGATTCTATTTCTATAGGCAGTATTCTAAAAATGAAATCACTTATGAGATAATGGGTTTACATTTGCCCATTTTGAAATAAATAGATATTACACAGGGTTTGTACTTGTATGTGAGATTTATATATATATATATATATATATATATATATATATATATATATATATATATATATGCATATTTTACTTCATAGTTTAAATTTTATATATATATACACATATATATATTTTTTATGCTTAGGTTTATTATGAAATTATATCCATCAATAGAATATTCCTGTTGAGTGAATATTTATGTATTAGTACCTTTAAATGTATTGTGTCTTTAAAACTTTCAAGTGATTTGGTGATGTCATTGTTAAAAGTGTATATAAGTGAAGTACTTTTAAATTGAATTTGTCTGATGAAGTTTACCTATGAGAAGTAAACGAAAGCGCTAACAAAATATTGTGATTGGGTGTTCATTTTTTCATTTTTTGTGTTTATTTAGGTCTAAAGATATGGTAAGTGCAAAACCCTGATATAGGGAGATGCTTTCTGGACTCTTGAATCAGGTTTCAGTAATAATGCACACATGAATGTACTCCAAATTCAGGAGGTCTTCAAGGCTAGGCAATTTGTTATTTAGACTCACAGCATAGATTATCATCACACTATTATTGCCTGGTGCTTTGTTTGTTAAGTTTTTTTTTTTTAGGATGAGAGATACATTAGCTGAACTCTACCCAAAAAAGGCACTATGGATCAGTAAAAGTTTTCACCAGTTTGCAAAGGCCTTGGAATGAGAGGTGTAAACCATCCTTGACAAAGCAAGTAGAACTGTGCAGCAATTCATCCTATGCTAACACACACTAGATCCCCCTCAAATGACACCACTTACTGAGCCAATTGTTGAAATCAGTCATGTTTTCCTTGTACCTCAGCACCATTCTTGGTGAAGGTAGACTTCTGCTCGATATCAGAGTCTTTCCTGTAATTGTGACATGCATAGGGAGCTCAGAAATGTCTCTGTCATATTTGTTTATCTTGTGGGTCTTGAGGACCCTTGAGATATCAGAGATCATAGCGCAAGTAAGACAGCTGACTGTCACCCTGTTTTGCTGTGAAAGTAGTGTGTCTTTTTATGGAGTCACCAATCAACAGTATATTACTATTAGTGGAGGGGTTAAGAGGATTCGGTTTGGGGCATTTTTTTCTAGTCGCTCTTGATTGTGGATGTAGCAGTATGTGCTGTGGTAATAATTTCCAATGAGACCTGGTCTTGTTTGACCATGAAGACTTGAACAATAACTTTTTTTACTGCCTCAGCATATGATAATTTTCCATTTATTTGTGTGGAGTGTTGTGTGTGTATGTGGTGCTCACAGACTGTGCTTTTTGTGAGAGGGTTGTTTCCATCTTAGTTAAATATTTGCATCTCTTGGAGGTAGTTTGTTATGGGGTAAGTAGTAGTTCATTGTCTGTGGGCATCAGACGAATGCCAAGTGTTATGAAGTAGTGTTAGTAGTAATGATAATTCCCCACCACAAAATTATGGCGTTAGAAGAAGTGAAAGAATTAACAGTAGATCTAATACCACAAATACTAACACTAGTGGTATGAACAATGGTGGGCGTCAGGATTTTCCGAAGGGCAAGTATGGCACAAAGGGTGGTCAAAACAACACCAAACCACAACAACGACGGTGGAAGAAGAATCCGCCGAACAAACATTAGAGATAGGGACAGATCTAATTTCTAATGTACCTGTCTCAGACATTGACCTACCTATTATTCTCACTAATAACACTAATGACTTTAGAATTTACAACTATTCTAACGTCATGCCTACTTGTATGCAAATTGACGTTCTGGCTAAGGGTTGTACCTTTGTTCCCTCTGTTAGAGGAAATGTAGCCAGGACTTTAGTTGATTTAAAATTGTTCACGAGGAAATTAAATCTGCATGTCATGTTTGGTAATAAGTCTTCTATTGTGAATGAAATTAGAATTGCTAGTACTTTTAACCCTCCATTGCACCCGACTATTTCTCTATTTGAGAAAGTATGCTCTAATGATATTAGAACTTCTTTTGTTAATAGAAACACATTTAACACACAATGATTTAATTTAACAAAAGATGAAAATGAGGCATTAAGATGTCTCAGATTTGCTAATATTCGAATTATTAAACCAGATAAAGGTGGGGGACTAGTATTCTTTGATAATGAACAATATCTAGACAAAATGAAAAAACTTTTGATGAATGGTGCATATATGAAGGTATCAAAAAATGAATTGAATGGAGCATATCAACGATTTAAGGGCTATATCAATGATTTGTTTATTGATGGCAGCATAGATATGGATACATTTAAATATCTTTGCATTAATCAACCACTTATTCCTGTAAATTTTGGATTACCAAAAATTCCTAAGGATATAAAAGAACCACCCTTTCGGCCTATAGTGGATGGTAGACAGTCTATTACCTATAGCTGTGCTAAATTTGTTGATAATAAATTAAAAATTGCCATCTGTGATGAACTCCAAATATGTAAAGACTCTTGGGCCTTTCTGGAGTGTTTGAATAATATCAAATTCTCCGAGGATCTAAATTTTCTCACTATTGATGTACGGGATTTGTACACTGTTATACCCCACGATATCAGATGTAATTGGGTGAGAGAATTCCTATTGGAGAAACATGTGGAAGGTACTACTATTGATTTGGTTTTATACCTATTAGAATTAGTTTTGAAGAACAACTATTTTATGTTTGAACAGGAATATTATCTCCAAAATACCGGTGTTGCCATGGGTTCCCATGTGGGGTACCTTGCTAATGTAGTAATGGCTTTTTGGGAGAAACATTTTCTTTTAAAAATTCTTTATTTAAACAAAAAGTTGTTTGGTATACCCGATTTTTGGATGATATATTCATTCTATGGAGAGGGGACGAACAATCTGTTAAATTTTTCATGGAAGAAATAATGAATTATACTGAATTCCTGAAGTTTACATGGGACTTCCACACTGAAAGAATTTCTTATTTAGATGTGGATATAATAAAAGATCATTCTGACTGTAGATTCCAATCAAAAATATATAGGAAACCCACTTATTCCAACACCTTTTTACATTTTACTAGCTGACACCCAGAATTTCAGAAAAAAGCTGTAGTTAAAGGGCAATTAGTAAGGGCGTCTAGAATGGTTTTGATGGAATCAGATTTTGTTGATGAAAGCAACAACTTGAAAATGATGTTTTTGAAACGTGGGTATCCTGAATATTGGTTGAATGAACTTGTTGATGAAGTTTATCAGAAAAGGGTAAGAGGTTGGTTTAAGCCACTATTGAATGAAACATGTGGAAACCAATTGCTGAATTCAGATTTTACATTTTTAGAATGTCATGCTAAACTCAGTGTACATGATGTTCTAGATCAAACATCAATGGATGTATCTATTGATTCTATTAATAATAGTAGTGTAGAACCTAATAATGATAGATTGAGAAATAATGATGGATTGAATTTTATTACCACATATACTCTAGATTCCTCTATTATTAGATTTATTCTATACAAAAATTGGGGCTTCCTAATCGAGGATGAGACCATTCAGAAAATTGTTGGTGAACGCCCCAGATTTACATTTAGGAGAGGTATGAACATCAAATGTCTTTTAGAGAACCAAACATTACATGAATTTTCACCTTATAGTAGCATGTATAAATGTGAATGCTGTAAATGGTGTAAATATATTAAAATAGGCAAGTCTATACATATTCTAGATAATAAATATGACATACTGGGTAAATTTAATTGTAATTCTAAAGGGGTCGTATATATTAGTGCTTGTAAATTTTGCAACGCTTTTTATGTTGGAAAAACAGATCGACGCCTGAAAAACCGAATTTATGAACATCTTTATGCAGTTGGGAAGGCTAATTTGAATAACACCTTAGCAAAACACATACATTACAATCCAAGCCATAAATTCGAGTTCATGATTATTGATAGTGTATGTGAAAATAAGAGGGGTAGACCTACTTCACTTAAATTAGAAGAAAAAGAACTTTTATGGCAGTTAAAATTGAATGCCATGGTCCATCCAGGTTTAAATGATTCTATTTCTATAGGCAGTATTCTAAAAATGAAATCACTTATGAGATAATGGGTTTACATTTGCCCATTTTGAAATAAATAGATATTACACAGGGTTTGTACTTGTATGCATATTTTACTTCATAGTTTAAATTTTATATATATATACACACATATATATATTTTTTATGCTTAGGTTTTTTATGAAATTATATCCATCAATAGAATATTCCTGTTGAGTGAATATTTATGTATTAGTACCTTTAAATGTATTGTGTCTTTAAAACTTTCAAGTGATTTGGTGATGTCATTGTTAAAAGTGTATATAAGTGAAGTACTTTTAAATTGAATTTGTCTGATGAAGGTTACCTATGAGAAGTAAACAAAAGCGCTAACAAAATATTGTGATTGGGTGTTCATTTTTTCATTTCTTGTGTTTATTTAGGTCTAAAGATATGGTAAGTGCAAAACCCTGGTATAGGGAGATGCTTTCTGGACTCTTGAATCAGGTTTCAGTAATAATGCACACATGAATGTACTCCAAATTCAGGAGGTCTTCAAGGCTAGGCAATTTGTTATTTAGACTCACAGCATAGATTATCATCACACTATTATTGCCTGGTGCTTTGTTTGTTAAGTTTTTTTTTTTTAGGATGAGAGATACATTAGCTGAACTCTACCCAAAAAAGGCACTATGGATCAGTAAAAGTTTTCACCAGTTTGCAAAGGCCTTGGAATGAGAGGTGTAAACCATCCTTGACAAAGCAAGTAGAACTGTGCAGCAATTCATCCTATGCTAACACACACTAGATCCCCTTCAAATGACACCACTTACTGAGCCAATTGTTGAAATCAGTCATGTTTTCCTTGTACCTCAGCACCATTCTTGGTGAAGGTAGACTTCTGCTCGATATCAGAGTCTTTTCTGTAATTGTGACATGCATAGGGAGCTCAGAAATGTCTCTGTCATATTTGTTTATCTTGTGGGTCTTGAGGACCCTTGAGATATCAGAGATCATAGCGCAAGTAAGACAGCTGACTGTCACCCTGTTTTGCTGTGAAAGTAGTGTGTCTTTTTATGGAGTCACCAATCAACAGTATATTACTATTAGTGGAGGGGTTAAGAGGATTCGGTTTGGGGCATTTTTTTCTAGTCGCTCTTGATTGTGGATGTAGCAGTATGTGCTGTGGTAATAATTTCCAATGAGACCTGGTCTTGTTTGACCGTGAAGACTTGAACAATAACTTTTTTTACTGCCTCAGCATATGATAATTTTCCATTTATTTGTGTGGAGTGTTGTGTGTATGTGGTGCTCACAGACTGTGCTTTTTGTGAGAGGGTAGTTTCCATCTTAGTTAAATATTTGCATCTCTCTGAGGTAGTTTGTTATGGGGTAAGTAGTAGTTCATTGTCTGTGGGCATCAGAGGAATGCCAAGTGTTATGAAGCTGGCAGCTGTGAGAAGGCAATCTGGCTCATCTTTCACTTAGTCCAAGAGTGTAGACATTTGAGGGGAATAAGATTTGTCCAAATGATATTGAAATTTGGGAAAATATGACATCTGTTTAATGTATTAATAAGACTTATTTGTTCATTCATTCATTTGTAGTGTAATAGTTAATGGTCCTCTACAAAGGCAGAAGCAGCTTACAGTAACTTAACTTAGTCCTAAATAATGAGGTAACATCTTTAACACAGCCTGAAAATGGGTACAGATCTGGGTGGGCTTGCTAGGAGTAAAGATTTAATTGAAGTGCCGGCGTCTATCAAGAGCTGGTTTGTGTGGTGTAAAACAAAGTGCAGCTCAGAGCAGTATAGCTGGGCTAAGAATTTAAACAAACTAATGAAAAAAGAGCTTTTGCCTCTAGCCAATAATACTAGCTTTCCAGAAATAGCAGCTGCTTATCTTATCTCACCGAACAGTCACCAGTATGGCTCAGACTGCCTACTCACCTGCTAAAACTTTGTTGTATCAGTAACTAAGTTTTAAATAGCAGAAATATAGGTAAAACAGCAGATTACGCATAGTGAAACAATATAGTAATTGATTAATTTAATCAGGTGACTGCACGATTCAACCAAACAATACACCACAAAATTCATACATCCTCTTTTACTGAAATAACGTATAACAAACCACTTAATCATCTTTTACATGTATTCCAACTCTATTACAGGATTTTAATAACCAATTAATAACACTCATAGAAGAGCTGACATATTAAACTTATACATCATTAACTAACTTTAAAACATATATAGAAACATCCTGTTTCACTAATGGTTGCAGATTAAAAATAATTTAAAACATATAAGTGTATAAAATCCAAAATGCACATATTATTATAATCTAGCTGCTATTAATTTAAGATCACTAAAAACTGATAGTGATTTATCAATATCAGGAAGCTGTGAGGCATTTAATCTGAGTTGGCAATCAAGCTCCCTACTTTCTAAATATGATACTCAATTGACCCCACCCCCTCATACTCTTTGGTACTGCCTCTAATATATAAAATAAAAACTTGTTGCATTTTTACAAAATTGTTTATGCTTTGCCAATGAAGTAGTCTGTACTAATATCCCAAACAAGTTCTAATAATCTTTCATTAAAATTTCTTTTTGTCTTATCTACACAGAATTCATTGCAAGACAGACAATAGGTGATAATAAGTGCATAAGAAATAATAGTGCTTTCATGATTACATTTCCTTAAAATGAGGTCAGTGCTCCACTTATAGTTTTTCCAACAGGCATTCACCATGATCAGCCTGCTGAGTCTTGTAACACAGACACGAAACAAGTCTCAGTCTGTACAAAATGGCTAAATTTAGAATTTAAACAAACCAATGAAAAAATGATTGCCTTTTGCCTCCAGCCAATAATGCTAGCTTTCAAGAAATAGCAGCGGATTATGATCTCTTACAGAACAGTCACCATTATCTCTCCAGACTACCTAAACACCTGGCTAAAGCTTTGCTGTATCAGTAACTAAGTTAAAAATATGAGAGATGAAGGAAAATTCAGTCAGGTGACTGAACAATTCAACACTTGATCAAAACCTTGTTTAAATGCTACTAATAATGACAGAAACAGTTAACTACAGAGAAGTCAGTCTATATATATATATATATATATATATATATATATATATATATATATATATAATGAAGCAATAAAACAATTAAAGAATTTAGTCAGGACTTACTGCAATGTATGTACAGCTGCAAGATGACATTTAGCACCTGTACAGTGACATGGACTACAGGGGCAGGAAGCAGACGGGGTTTATCAGTTTACTGTTGGCTAACACTGCATCCATTGATGCATCAGACCCTGCTATCCATGGCTGTGGAAAGGATCAGATGTGCGGTGGCTGGTCACAAGCTGGGCATATATTTGTTGTACAGAATATTTTCTATTAATTTTGATTTAGTCAAATGAGTTTTCAGTCAGTTGTGTTAACTGATTTATTTTTCAGTCAATTGAGTTTTTGATCAAATGACATAGGTCCATTTGTCACTGAATAAACTGAAAAGAGCTTTAGTGTTTCTTGAGATTATTTATTGACAGTGGCTTAAAAATGAGGAAAAATAAAGTATATGAAACTGCTTATAAAGGGCTGTAACTAGAAACATAAAATAATGCCAAAGTTGTAAAAAAACAGATGTTTTAAGGACTGCCTTGAATAAAGTATATGTAAAAGTTTACAATAAAATATGTAGAAACTGGCAGACGTTTTTTGTTGTAGTGTGGTTCTTTATCCATTAGTGAGGTATGGGATCCCAGAGGAAAGAAACCACAATCCTATGACTCAAGCTTTATCAGATTCTCTCATTTCTGTTCCCCAAATTATTTTCCATAATATCTGTTGCTATGGACACATCTTTTTTTTGCTGCATATATGCTATTTCATAATATTAGTCTGATTATATTTAATTTGTCTCAATGGACGCAAAGAAGAAGACTTTAAAAGAGTACAGCCTTTCAAAGCAGAAAAGGTCAATAATCTTAGTTATGTATCACATGATTTCTCTGGGATTACAGTATAATCTGAATTACATTTAACACACCAGTTTAAATTACTAAACTTTAAAGTTAAAGCTACGTCATATTGAAGTGGTTGGGGCACTGGGTTTTGGATGTACTCAGTGGAACTACGCATGTGTAGGTACATAAAAGAAACAATGCTTCCAGTAATTTGTAAAATATAAGCTCTTAACAGAATAGACCTGCTTTTCTAGCTCTTTTTGACACAGCTGTGCAGCTATATATTGAATAATATCCAGCTGGCAACATAAAGACCTGCTGTTTCTAACTTTATTACAAACAATCAGAGCTACATTGTTGACTTCCGCTTCAAGCCAGGCTCTATCAAGAGACACTAGTAGAGTATGTACTTCATTGGGTAAGCATATTACATATTTATACATATGTATTTACAAGTGTGGCCAATTGTTCCCTGCTCTTTCAAGTTCCCCTGTGCTACAGCCAGTTTACAGGAAGCATACTTTCAGTAGTTTTTCCCAGATATTGTTTCTTCATTACTTTTTACATTTCTGAGATGAACTGTATCCCAAAGATTAGTGCCTTGATAGAAAATGCCAAGTGTGTGAACATCTGCTATTAATGAACTCTTTGGAACTGGGTCCAGGTCTAGTCTTGTATATTTACGATACACTTCACCACAATTTAAGTATCTCTTAAAGCGATAGTGGCTTTTGAAACTGTCTGGAAACTGATTAAACAGTGCTGTAAAAAGGCATGTTTTTGTCTTATTACAAAATTAACAGATGTATGTGTGTGTCTGTATACTTGGTTAGAGCTGCGCATTCCTGCATACCAGTGGCTATTAAACCAGCAATTCACCAGCACTACTGATAAAACAGGTATTCTTTCCCATTTTAATACCACTTTTCTACTATTTAAAACCTTTAGATAAGATGCTTTACTTCAATAAATTCTATACAGATGAACTCTTGAGATTTTTACAATTGCCTGTTAAGCTGTTGTCACTGTAATTGCTGCTCTGCTGTTTTGTGCCCTGTGTAACACTTATTTTAAGCTGTTTAGAGAAAAATTTACTACTGCTATATCTTGCCTTGTGATTTGGTTGGGACTTAAAAGGCTCCATTAGACTATGGGTGGTATGATTCACATATGTTTAAGGTGAATGTGTGAACAGCGGTGGTATACCAGTACACACATATGTAAAGTGCAAGTACACAGTGCTTGTTTTGGAAGGTCTCAGGCCTGCAAAGGAACACCCAAGTGCAATTTGATGTATTTGAAAGTATATAAACTGATGATAATTAAATGTTATCATGTATTTAATTACTACCTGTTTAAAAGTGCTGAATGCAAATATCACTGCTGTCATTTTTCTCTGTGAAATAAACATATTTACTATGAAATACTTATGAGTCCTTTTCTTGTATCCTTTTTTTGTTCTCCTTCTGCAGATCCAGTGGAACCTGTGGCACCTCAGTGCAGTATGGGGCACTGCCACACCCTGTTGAGTGGTGGCTCCACTGCTGGCAGAACCATGTGGAATGGAATCTTCAGTCTTGACCCTATCAACATCGATGTTCCCTTACCTAGGATCATCATGGCAGGAAACACAGTAAGGATCTCTGGATCACGGTAGAATTTGCTGGTCACCATCCCCTTTTTGTTGGGTTAATGATTATTCATCAAAGGTCTTTTCTCACATGGACAAAACAATGAAAAAAAATCACTGAAAGCCATTTTCAGTGTATGCAATTTTAAGCCTTTTTTCTGCAAGGGCACAAGTCCCCCCCCAACCCACCCCAGCATCCTCTTTATGGGAGACCCCTATCCTCCCAACGTATATATACTAATTGTATAGTCACACAACAGTGAAGAAAGGACAGTGTCATAACACTGAAGAAACTGTCTTTCACTAAGATGTGAGCCACTCCTACAGATGTATGACATCACCCTGTCTGACTGCTTACACCCTGCACTGTCCCTGAGTCAGTGCTGGAAAGTGGTTGCATTCACAGAACAGCTGTACAGGCACTTGATTCATACCAGAAAACAGAGGTAGGAAGAGTTTGCATGAGCTGTTTGTGACCAATCTACAACAGTGCAATTTTGTCTATGATAATGAATGCAGTTATTAATATGCACAGTGATGAGAATCATAGAGCTGAACACCAAAATCCCCAATTTGCAGGAAAAATTAGTAACTTCTGTAAAACTTCTTGAAATTTTCTCAGTGCCACCATTTTGAGCAAGGATGAAAAATAGTTTAAAATTTGTACAGGCCCAGATGGTCAGACAACCTTACTGCATTTTCAGGAATAAACCATCAATATCTTACTTGTCATTCTCTGTCCCTCATTCTTCAGCACTTTGCAATGAACACATTCTTACATATGACTCAGGTGAACAATTTATTATACACACCAAAAATGGAAACGAAAAAAGAAGCAATACAAAACAGATATTGGAACTTAGCACAACTACTTTCTCATATAGGAAAGTTTTCTTGAATGATGTGGTGCCACAGATCAACATTTGCTAAATCCTCAAAAGCAGATTTCCATGTTGTTATAAACCAACCATCTACCGCATAAGGAGTCCGTAGGTCCAGTCCAATCCTGAGAAAACTCTGACTATACAATGACAATGATGTACACCTAATTACTTTTGAAAGTTATGTAGCATGGGAGAAATGGCCACAGGCAGAATTGGTCAGATTTCTATTATCCAGCCTAACTGGAGAGGCACTGAAAACCTATGTTAAAGACTCTGATGCATGAGTTCATAAAAACGTGAGCAAGAAATTTTAGCAAGAACTGGTGCTTCACCCATTCGTAAAAACTTGAGCAAGAGATTTTAGCAAGAACTGGTGCTTCACCCAAGGTACAGCCCCATGAGTTTTATAACTGGACGTTTTAGATGGACACACTGATTAGATCATAAATGGCTAATGTAGAGCAATGTGTGTATGTACCTTTAAGAAGCTATCCAAGGGCTTGCACAAGTGTATAAATGCTGAGCAAGTGCAAGCTAGGCTGCCATTTTGTAGTAAGCTGTAGAGATGTAAGCATGTATGTATGTAAAGTCTGTCTGTTAACCAGTTTATATTTTATGATGCTGCTATCCATCCTGATGTGTTTCTATGTATTATAGCATCTAAACAAAATACCCTGCCTGCTTGTCATCTATGTTAGAGAGAGAGAGACAAGTGACATGGTGTCAGAAGTGCATGTCTAAAAGGACACGGTGGAAGAAGCGGCATGTCTAAAGGGCATGGTGTTAGACGTGGCATGGCTAAAATGACTTAAGGCACTTGCTTGGAACTGGAGGAATATACAGCAGTGTCTCATCCCTATAATGTGTATACTTCACAAAACAGGTCAGAAATGAATATCAGATATTAAAAACTTGCTCAGCACTATTTCTTTTTGTAAAATATGAAACGAGGCATACAGAATACTCTAAACAATATTCACATAAGCTATGCCCGATATTCATAAAATATTCAAATTACTATGGAAAATGTTTGAAATAAAGTCCAAATTGCATAAAACTAATAAAATAAGGGGAAACACTGCATTTTCACAAAGCATGTATTTTTCATATTAAGCAAAGATATCCGAGTGATCAATAGCGTATAAAGTGTTTGCATGTTTGTGCAGTTACAGTAAAGTTATTTCATAAAATACAGCCATTACAGAGCATATTTCACAAAGTACAGTATATCAAAGAGTTTATTGTGCATTTGAATGTTGTTACAAGCTCACGGAACAGTTTGTTCATACATAAATAAAAAGGCCATATTTTCACTGTGTTTGTACATATTTTTAGACATGGCAGATGGAATTCAAAAACCCAGTGCAGTTCTGTTTGACAATAATATTGCAGAGAACTGGAGAGTATTTAAGCAAGAGTACAACATTTTCATACGGGCTGCATTTTCTGATAAAGATGACTGTACAAAGATATTTATTTTGCTTAATTTAGCTGGGTCAGAAGCCATTGAAAAGGAACATTCCTTTGTGTATGCATCTCTTATCTATACAAGAGAGTGGGAAAGCAGTCATATTGTTGTACAGGCTCAGTCAAGGGAAGACCCTGAGTGCTTAAAATGTAAACTAGGAGAAATGTGCAACTCCCCAAACAAATGTTACAGTGGAAAGGCACTTATTTTATGCAAGGGATCAAATGCCTGGTAAAACATTTGCAGCATATATAACTGACCTGAGAAACAAAGCTAAAATGTGTAGATTTGGTGATTTAAGGGATGAATTGATAAAGGACAGACTTGTGTGTGGTATTAAAGATTATGCTGTGAGAAAGATTTTGCTTCATGACAGTGATCTAACTTTGAATAAGGCCATTGAGAATTGTCAGATATACAAGCTCACAGAAAAGCACACAAATATGCTTACAAATGAGAATAGCTCTAGAAGGCATGGTGACAAAGTTCATGTTGATAGTATGCACCACATTATTGAAAGAAACAGGCCCAAGTACATGGCAGCAACTGTAGCCCCTGCAGCACTCACTGGTAAACCCCAGAGCTTTAAAGAAAATTCCAGAGTTAGTGAAGCATGAGTGAGTCAGCAAACTCAAAGCATGGGCCCCAACCCAGTTTCATTTCCAACTGTCGTAATTCTGGTGGAAGTCATGAATCTAAAAGGGAGAAAATTTTAGCTTTTGGTCAGCAATGCCAGAAATGCAATAAATGGAATAATTTCATAAGGTTTTGTAAATCAAAAGGCCCACATTCTTTTATTGAGAGGGAACATTTTAAGAAACACGTTGATCAATCAGCAAGCTGCAACCCTACTGTTTACATGGATGGTGTGTCAGTGCTTCATGAAATGGTCAATGCAGTAGATTTAAGGGCAAAGAAATGAAGTATTTTGTACTGTTCAGATAAATGGCAAATGTATAGAGCTCAAAGTTGACACAGGTTCCAAGTGCAATGTTATGTCAGCAGCAACACTTGCTAGAGTGTGTCATGGTGAAAGGCTTAATTTGGCAAGATGTGTGAAGCTTGTTGCTTATGGCGGTGAAGAAATTCCAACTGAAGGCTCAGTAGTGCTTTCATGTTGCTTCCAGCAGAGCAGGAGATGCTATGACTTGTTATTTTATGTGGTCAAGAGGCATGTCCAGTCATTATTAGGTCTCAGATACAGTTTGAAAATGTGGCTGCTTTCATTTAACAAGGAAGTTCACCAAGTTAGCTTAAAAAGTTAGTGTAAAACGATCACTACTCTAATTTCACCCAGTACATTTTTTCTACCTATGCTGATATTTTAGAGGACAAACTAGGCAAGCTTCCAGTTGTGTGCTCCATGAATTTAGACCCAGAGGTCAGTCCAGTTATCAGGCCAGCATGAAAAGTTCCAATAACCATGAAGGACAGAATCAAAGCTGAGCTAGATAAAATGATGCCACAAGGTGTGATTTGTCCAGTTGCAACTCCAACTGAATGGGTATCTTCCATGGTAGTAGCTCATAAGAAAAGCTCAGATGACACCAGAATATGTATGACCCTGAGATTTGAATAAAGCATTAAAAAGATCTCATCATCCAATGCACACAGTCAAAGAAGTCACAGCCTTGATACCAAATGCCACTGTTTTTTCTGTCTTAGATGCAAAGAGCTCAGTTTGGCAAATTCAGCTTGACAAAAATTCTCCATTTGGCAGGTACAGATTTTTGAGAATGCCATTTGGGATAAATTCTGCAAGTGAAGACTTTTAATGTGTAATGAAGCAACTTTTTTTTGGCATCCTTGTGGTATTATAGAAGACGATATACTAGTAGGAAGCCATGGTGAAGCTGAGCATGACAGAAACCTCAGAAAAATTCTAGAAAGGACACGTCAAGTGAATCTTAAGCTCAATCCACAGAAATGCAAAAAAAAAAAAACAAATTCATTAGGTTAAGTCATTTGACCAGCAATGATGGTATTTTTTCGGATGAAGTACGTAAGTTATATGTTTTTTTTTTCATACAAAGGGGATATGAATTTTCTTGGATACAAAACATTATAACTGAGGTCATGGAGTTAAGGGTACACAAAGCTTGTCCAATTTTGAAGTATACAAAAGACAATGTTCACCATTGTACTAAAGTTTTGACGAAAATTGCAGACCATTACTCTTTGGCTTTTCCTATTCCCATCACTAATGAAATGATGTTTATTAAGAACATTATTTTAGGTAATTGGAAGGTGGTGGTAGGTAATCCTGAATTAAACAAAATTTTAGGTGCTAGACCTATTTTCACCTACGAGAAGATTGTTAGTATCAAAATGATTTTTGAAAGGGGTTCTAGACACACTAGGTCTATTTGTGATTCCAATTTTGATACGTATCCCTGTAGGACATGTAAACAGTGCAGATATATTATGGGCACATCCACAGTAATATTCAGGCATATGAATAAAGTACTGGCAGCTAAAAGGCACTATACCTGTAATACAACTAGCATTGTGTATTCATATTTTTGCAACTCCTGTGAACATTTTTATGTTGGGAAAACTATTAGAGCTCTTAATAAATGCATATATGAACATACTTTGGCCATTTGAAAAAAGGACATGTCTAATGCATTAGCTAGGCACTCTGCTGTGTGCCCCAGTTTCAAAAAGTTTTTATTTTTTGTACTGGAAAGGGTTAACAATGCTGTATTGAGTGGGGATTTTAAAACTCAGTTAGAATCCCGTGAAACCATATGGCAAATTTTGTTAAAGGCTGACCAGCTTCCTGGATTAAATTATATGATTAACATCAAATGTTTTTTACAAGCACAAAGGCTTTAATTATGCTTTTATATTTTACATTTAATATTGTGATATATATTCATGACCTTGATGTATTTATTGGTTGAAATTTGTTATAGGTGTGTTTCTGATGAAGTTCATTTTTATTAAATCGAACAAAAGTGCTAAGAAGGCTGTGGTGTCTGTTTTCTCCTTCACTGGCAGTTTATATTCATAAACATGTTATAGCAGTTATACCAAAATTCTATTTCATATGTTAAGCCAAATAATTACATATCTTATCCAATTAAAACCACAAAGGAAACTAAACAAAGATCCTCTTTGCTCCCACTACTCATTCTGATTGAAAAGAACTCCTATGAAAATGGATAAAAATATTTATAGCTTTAAAGTGAATAGCAATGGCTACTATAAAATTCAACTTTATGCAGATGGCAAATTATCTGTAACAGATAACTCATCTATACTTTATTTATTTAATATAGTAAAGGGTTATGAACAGATATCAAACCTAAAATTTAATCTTAAGAAAAGTAACATGCTAATTAATGAAAAAAAAGTCTTATAAACAATCCTATGATTGCAATTAAATACTACAAAAATAAATATATTGGGTAGCTATAAATAAAGAGTTCAGTACAACTGCTAAAGTCGATTATGACAGCAGGGTTAGTGAAATAAAATCAATAACAGCTAAATAGAACATTTTTTGGAGGATATGTTACGTACCAAAGATTTTATATATAATTTAAACTACTTCATTAGCTCTAACAAGGAGCAAATAAAAGACTTTAAATAATCTCTTCAGCAAATTTCTTTGGTGTCTCAGTACAACAAGAATCTTGATCTCATTGCATGAAAAAAATTCAAGTATATTATATAGTAAATATATAATGTATAGATAAGAATTAGTCACTAGTGATTGGTCAGTAGCTCATATCATGAGGCAGTGTACAATGTAAAAGATAGAAGTTATGTCAAAATTGCAAAACCATGATTATCCCCTCTTCCTAGCCCACATAATTTATATGCCATTAAGCAGGATAACTTTCAGTGTCATTTTTTGAAGTTGTACAAAATAATAATATAATTTAAGACCAGTATACACACTTTATGCAAACTAATTAGCCCAAATATTCTGAGAAAAAGAAGATCTTGATATTGCTATCACCTAAAGCCCTTCTGCATTTTTTGAAGAATGCTTTCTTAAAATTTCTTTACAGAGCCTTTTTATATAACATAAAATCATGAACCATTTTAAAATGGAAAAATGGAATGTTGAATATGTAAATTATTAATAAAGCCAGACTTGCAGCATTTTTGTTTTGATTTGCATGTTTGTGGTAGCTGGGCTAGCCTGGATATGCAATATACCAACCTATTGGCACAGTGAAATGCCTTCAGTCATGCTCCATGTGCTCTTTAAGCCTTTCCTGCTTCATTTTCAGACAAAGCACACCTACACATGTGCACTAGCCCAGCCTTCAGGTAAGGACACATTCACAGCAGGATATTGTATATGAGAGGGACATAGCTCACAAAATGTTCTACTTTTTGATCCATCCATGCTAGAACCCTGGATGCTTTCTGAAATGCAATTTTCTCCAGTATGATACATTGATCGCAAACAGACATATATGTCTGTTTGGTGGCATGCTCACTGGGTGACCCACCTATCACTCTTACCCAGTGGAATGCAATTATACTGGCTCTGAACCCCTTGAGACTCCATGGTATGCAACTAATGCTTGAGTGTAATATGGAGGCAACACCTGACAGGCACAAGTCTACAAGCTGATATTGCTCTGCATGGTCTACCACAATCTACAGCACACATTTCTGTGATGTAAATGTATAGTGATTCACAAATCTTTTGAAAGCAGAAACGTCACTTTATATGCATGAGAACCACCATGTTGGATCATACACAGCTTACTACAGTACATTATATTGGTGCATCTATATACAGTTTGGACACCTGTCAGGAAGGCATTATCTGACTGGTATGATTCTTTATCCCTATCAACACATACCTGCCCTTCACTTCCTTGTATTTTATCATTGGGTAGTATGTATCTCTATTGCATAGTTTCTGTTTTGCTTCATTTCAGTCTGCTAAGAAACACAAGTTATATTTCAGCATGCAGGAAATGCAGGTCTTACTGGATGCTTTCTAGAGGGATTGCCCATTTCTCATGTACCTGCGAGGGAACCATGAGGAGAGACAGAGGCACAAGGTAAATGTAATTAAAGATTTGAATATGATGGGTGGCCATTGCAGTGTTGTGAGAGATTACCGGAGAAGTATCAAAGACCTACAGCTTTAAGCCAAGAACAGGACAGTACTGCTACAAGATGCCCTAGACTGTGGTGGACCTTCTCCCCAGATATGTTGCTGACAGAGGATGAGAAATTACTTCTTTGCTCTGTCACATAGGTGTCTATCACAGGCATCATCCCAAGTCATTTTGAGGTTGTGAATCCCTAACTTAGGGGTAAATTGAGCAACCATGACATGTATACAGAGCAGAAGCCAATTTAGCTCCAAATGAAAAGAAGATTAAACAGAACAAAGTATGGTGGATCAGTCTGGTCTGAAGTAAAGCAGAAGATGGTTTGGTAAACCAGATTTGAAAGTGGCAGGAAAAAGGCAAGAGGAGGTGAGGACATCCACCCAAGAGATGGATTGTATGAGAAAAGGCCTGTGACAATTAGGCATGACTGTCAAAGAAGGTAGGAGTGTAGCTTTTAATCAAGAGAGATGGTGACAGTTGACATACCACCCAGACCACACAAAGAAATGGGAAAAAGGGAGATGATGGTGATGATAACGATGATAAAGATGACGATGCGTAGATTCTGTACTGTCATATGCCAACACTCAGTATGCATTCTGCATTATTAATGCATCTTTTTCACTCTGTAGGTGATGCTGATGAAGGATCATCACAGGACACTAGCCACCATGTGCCCACAGTGGGCAGACAGTCCAGTAGGTCAGGTATGTAAATGACTGCTAGCATATCTTTCCTAGGGGATTATCTTTCCTATGGGTTAATTGGATGTTGACGCATGTGACTCATTTTAGGTCCTGCTGTTGGTGCCTATGTATCTCTACCGTATTTCCATAATGAGGCAGGGCAGGGGACCAGACAGAGAGCTGCAGTGTTCAGAGTTGCCACAGACACTTCTGATGCCACAGTGGTGCAGGCACAGAATGAAGCACCCTACCCTACTTTATGTACTACCACCAGGCCAGGACAGCCTGTAGTGAAGGGTATAATGAAGGCACTTCTTCTGACTACAACAAACAGGCTGTGACATGGCCTGAAGAGGATGTTTCTACACAGTTTTACAGGTCATACTCCTCAGATGACACTACTGCACCTGTAGGTAGCCCAAAACATGCAGATTAGCATCTGGGCACCTCATTGGAATGATCACCATTCAAAATAGTGGTGTAGCTTTGTCAGATGGTGGTAGCACTCAGACTGTAGTTGTTCTAGCACTTCCGTACCCTGGGTACTAACTTGCTGCTAAGGCCCCACAACAGAACTGCTCCATAAGGTAAAATGGGTCAGGGCTGGGGTGATTACAAGCACCACATCCCTGACATGCCATGCCAAACTACCATGGCATAGCCTGCAGACATAGTCTTGTCCTGCTAGCAGACTGCATGCTGTGGACCACACCCCACAGGATGTGGCTTATGCAGCTCATGCGAGAACCAGTCTGACAGATGGCATAATGAACCCCACAGGTTACAGGCAACTGCACTACATCAGTTAAGGTGTTGCAAAAACACATTGGACCAGCTGTATCATGAGATTTATGAGTCCAGCTGATGACTACATGCTGTGTTGCACCTGGTGTCCACAATTGTCCAGCTGCATACTCCCAGCAGGTATAGCCACCAGTGCATGAAGTGAAGGTACTGCTTTGTGTGACTGGTATACCAGAAGTATTTGGTGAGTCTGCAGCTCCCCACCTTGGGGGCAGGGGTGGTGCATACCTGATTTGCAAGAAGTAGCAGCAATGTGAATGAAAAACATACAGACAGTTCCAGTGGTAGTAGGAACAACATGACTAATAAAGAGAATTTACAATTGTATTTAAATATGCTACCAGTACATTTAACCCCATAAAAGCAGAAGAAGGCAATTCTGGGTACATTCTGGGTGCTGTGCTGAGAAAAGCACTCTTAGTAAACATCAAAGTCTGAAGCAATACTAATCTAATGAACTTTAATTGTACCGTGACTTAGGAATGGAATCCTTTCCCTTCATGGTATTAGAAACCCAAAACATTTGCAGAAATTAAAAGAGGCAGAAAACATATTCATCTATTCCTGTCTAGTAAGAGCAGATTACAGAACCCATGGCAGAAAGTGTCTTCTGTCATTGTGACAATGTGCTATTAGTTACCAGGGTGGTTCTCCTGCAATGGCAGTGATGATTTATACCTCTCAACTGTCCATATTTTTGCAGAATGTCCACATTTTTGTCTCATATTTTTGGTGTATTCCTCATAAAATTTGAGTTTTTTTCTGCCAAATCATTGAGGATTGAAGCCATTAAATAATACTAAATAACGACAGACATTTGAGTTTCACACTTTATATCTTACAGAAAATATGTAATAATGCAAAAGTTATTTTAACAACTTTCTAAATTTTTAGGAACAATATTTAAAATCTGTCCTTATTTTTGAGCCTTTGTCCTCCCATTATTTTTGGTTTTGTCCAAATTTTTGCACTAAGAGGTTGAGAAGTGTGCAGCATACATGGCTAGTATGTTGCTAACAATAAAAGCCGAGTTGTCTATTATTTTTTTCTCGTGCAGTGATGTCTGCAGTTTTCCCCTCATACATTTAAATCTTTTAGTGCTTCCATATACATCATTATGGATGTTTCTCTCATTTCATTATTCATAATGTTTCGGCTTCTGACTGTGTTTGGTTCATTTAGTACTATTTTCACACAAATTGCTTTTACCTTAGTATTTGATGCTAGGCATCTACAAATGCAGAACTGACGTGAAAATTATTCATCAATAAGATGCAAGATGCTGAATTATAAGGCTGAAGATGTCACTTTTTAAAAGGAAGTACATTGGATGCAGAGAATGTAAACGTGTTCTTGAAGCTTATTGTACCACAAGAAAATGAAGTCCTTCTAAATATGCGCTGAATCCCTGCTAGCGGATAACTGACAAGTATTGACAGGAAGTATACACAGCCTACAGCAGACATTTATCAGACTGTAAACTTATAAACTGCACTGCAGCATATGGTATAAATGTCAATTTCCATTCGTTTAAAATGCTAGTAAATACCAGAAGAAAACAACATGCTTTCTGTATTATAGAAAGCTGGTTATTTATAATATAAAAGAACTGTCAGTAGCACATGTAGCTACTCAGCAAAAATTAAAGCTACAGGAATTTAAATGCCATGCACCATTATTACTGGATAGGGCTCCCATGATGTTATTAAAAGTTGCAGTAAACATGTATTTTCAGATGGTTTTATTTACTCCAAGGCTGTAGTAGCTATTAGTAACCAGATTAACTCAACTTTGCAGCAAAACTAACGATTCCATTTCCTGATGTGATAATGACCTATACATACACATGCACGTGCGTGTGTGTGCGTGTGTGCGTGTGTGCGTGTGTGCGTGTGTGTGTGTGTGTGTGTGTGTGTGTGTGTGTGTGTGTGTGTGTGTGTGTGTGTGTGTGTTATGCCCATCCACCTCACCTGTATGATCTATAATAACAAATACTTCACATTCTTACTAACCTATCCTCTCATCATATTTTCTATCTACATCTTTCAACACCTGCCTTCTCCCCTCTCCTACGGTGGACTTGTATGTTTTTATTTTTATTTCATAGCATAGCAGACTTTACTACCATTGCTTTTGAATATTCTAATTGTCATATTTAAATGTTATTTTTTTATTTATTTTTATTTTTACATCACTGGTGTCTCCTCATGCTTTATTGTATCCTATGTATTCCACTATCAAACTGTATGTACATATGCTTTTTTAAATTATATTTGTACTAGTGTTTTATTTGATGTTATTTAACTCTCTGGAGCTTTTCTGCCCTGTTCTTTGCTAAAAATAGGTATTTATTACCCAATCAGATTTTCCCAGTAAACAAATGTCAATCAATAAATAAATAAATATATAAACTCCAAGAAAGACCTAGCTAAGTTAAACACTTCACTGTGTAATACCTTAAATCTTTTGTAGGCGTCTGTATCAGTTGATTGATGAACAACTTTGTTGAAACCCACATTATTGAGACTACATGATTTATAATGTAGTTCTTCAAATATTTTCACTAACATAGCAGTACAGTGGGGATCAGGGCATGTACCCTTCTCCCCACTATAGTGTGATCTTGGAGTTGGTATATATATATATATATATACATATATATATATATACATATATATATATATATATATAATTAGCAAGGGGTGTTTTGGGTGCAGGGTGGCTAGTCCCTGTGCTAAAACATTGTTTTGTCTTGTTTGCTGGTGTTATTTGTCTTATTTCCATTGATCAATGAGCTGAATTGTCGATAACGTGGTCTTGACCATGTGGGTTTTGACAATGTACCTCTGCTATTCTCACTTTTCACTAACAACCTATATACTGCCATCACACAAGCATCTCTTATACAGTACGCAGATGACTCTACTCTCATCTGCTCTGCCCCCACTCTACCAGAACTACAACAAATCACACAGGAATCATTCTCTTCTGTAGAAAGCTGGCTATCCAATGCTCAGCTCCTACTCAACCCAAGTAAGACAAAACTTCTCCTGTTCCAACCTTCCAAAACCACCCAAAACACCCCCCACTTCAACATTCTCACCGAAGACAACACCATCTCTCCATCAGAACACACAAAATTACTCAGTGTGGAAATAGACAACAAACTTAGATTTGACACCCACATATCTCTCACAATAAAAAAGTTCACAAGAAACTTGGTGCATTATATCGAAGCTGCCAATTCCTAACCAAGGCGGCTAGAATCTCCATAGCTAATTCCCGGCTAATCTCCGCCCTACTCTATGCATCCCCCATACTTACCAACCTCAGACAGACCTACACAAGCTGGATGCTTGTTACAACAAAATTGCTAAATTTGCCATGGGAACATCCTACGCAGCCATCATTGTATCTCCCTTAGAGAACGAAACTGGCTAGAATTCCCACGACTCCTTCACTTTAATCAACTCACCCTCGCTCATAAACTTATTAACCACCCCCATAACATCCCTTCCCTTCAAACCCTTCTTCAACCCTATCACTCCACTATGCCCCTAAGATCAAGCAACAAAAATCAACTCACTTTTATCAAACCCAAAAACTCAGCAGGAGAAGCCATATTTTCATGTACCATATCTAAACTTTGAAACAATCTTCCACCCTCTATAACTACTCTACCTTCCAGCAGCCTTTTCAAGACTGGGTTCAAATTCCACTTAAATTTGAACTGGCTTTGTCCTTGTTCTAATCCAGACTAACACCCCTCCCCTTACCTCCCCCCACCTAGACTCTTAACCCAGCTATACTACCGCCACTACTAACCACAGTCAGAATTAGATAGTTGTCTTTACATACTTTAAAATCTTGTCTGACAACTTTGTTACTAATATTGTAAACGACAAGAAACTATCTTAATTTGCAACATTTACTGTATATACTGTTGATAATCAATATTTTGTTATTGTATTAAAGCCAACAACCTGTAATGTTGTTTACTATTGCTGTAACTTTGTATCCCTATTTATCATGTACATGATGTGGAGCTTTTCTCCCCGGGCATCCGCTAAAAAAGGACCTGCATCCAGTCGGAATTTCCCGGTAAACAATATTAAATAAAAATAAAATAAATAAATAAAATAATGCCCTTCATCCATCAGCTAAAATAGAGCCCTCTGTAGTGGGGACCCATTGCAGATTTGCAAATTACTCAATACAAATATACCAGTGCTTCAGCTACCTGGCTTTTGAATGCCAGTGACTTTTCACTTTTTAGTTTTGAAATCTATACTAGCACATTCTGGCCAGTAAAGCCAAATTCCTCTAAATGTGAATTTGCCATGTTTCACCCTTTTGTCTGAGCTTGTCAGTACATTAGATGCGGATTGTTTGCCTATAGTTTGGAAACACAGGGCTTGTGACCAAGCCTGATGTCCATAAACATTAAGGTGCCTGCAAAAGACCCAGTTAAGCTAAAGAACTTCACTCTGTAATTCATTAAACCTCATGTAGTAGAGGTCCATGGGATATATGCAAATGACCCCTGAAGGACATACCCGTATTTCAGCTACACGGCTTTTGAATGCTCATGACATTTCACTTTTTACTTTTTAAGTCTTTATTGGTACAGTCAAGTCAGTAAATAGGGTTGCATAGTCTCCCATGTCAGCATGTGCAGGGGTCAAAGCCTTCCTGCCTAAACAGAATATCAATGTATATTTACATATTCCTTGGGTGTTACCATATTCTTTATGAAAACTTGTTTAGTTTGACTTTTCCTCATTTCAGTATTTCTTGGATTCAGTTTATAGTGAGATTTTGAATTTTGATTTTTATGTGCCTCATTTATATGTTTTGTCAACATATAATAGAGAAACAGATTCATAGAGCCAAAATGCGGCATGTAGTATATCTTAACTGTTTAACCTTCTGTGAAAAGTGTGCTGTTCCTTTGCACAGCAATAGCAGATATAGTAAAATACTTGATAATTCAATCAGTAATTGTAATCTAAATTACTATGTCAACAATTAAACATACAAATTGTTTAAAAAAGTCATTAAGAAATAAGGTGCGATAATTACATAGATGACATTTACATTTCCAATGTGAAATATGACAGGTTAGAAGTCTAATCCAAATGAGCATGTGTTCATAGGAGGAAATAACATTTAACTGTATAAACTTATAAATACCACATACTTCATAGACACACATCATTATCATATACTCATGCAACTCAACATTCCCTTATAAAAACTTTCCTTTAACATCTTCACCAAACCATACAAATATATATATATATATATATATATATATATATATATATATATATACACAAAGTATCATGACTTTACTAGCTAATCTACTTTTGCTGCCACTATTTACAACCCTAACCAATCTAAAATCCTTCCCTATTCGCAACTTATAGCAATATACTTATTTTCAAGTCTACTGCCTGCCCTGCACTAGCCAATCTAGTCACACCTTACACACCAAATCAATCCCTACGATCAGAAGAAAAAAATCTCTTGGCTAGCTCAAAACCCACAAGAAAACCAGGTCACTCTCTGTATTCATACTCTGTCTCTATACTTTAGAATTCACTATCTCTACCTACCAGGTCTATACTGTGGTTAGCTTTGTTGCCTCACACAAGAGGTTCTCCCGTTTGATTCTCGTCTGGACCGCCTTCTGTGTGGAGTCTGCATGTCCCTCCTGCGGTTGAGTGACATTAAAAGACATGCAGGTAGGTGTGTGCCTGAATGGGTGTGCCTTCTTTGAAGGTTGGGTGTTGGGCTGGCAACGTGGCACCATAAAAATCCACTGCCAATCATTAGTGGACCGGAGTTCTGCTGTGGTGACCCCTAACCGGGAAAAAATGAAAGACATTACTTACCTACCAGGTCTATACCTGGCCTAACCCAGTTCAAAGCCTCTTTAAAAAATCATCTCACAAAGACGTGGCTCTGCTCCTGCACAAAGCTTGCCTGATGCTCAGTTCTTCCTCTTCTTGCACACTAGCCTCATCCTCCACTTCTGTCACATATCAATCCTTCACAGTCTGCAAGATCATAGGGCTCTTCTAACTCCTTCCTATTTCTATACCATATCCTTAAGCTACTATTCAGGCTGTATTGCTTCTATTCCTTTTAACTCTCTGCATCACTAACTTTCTGGCTACTATTTTCCTAACTGAAACTAACATTCTATTTATTTATTTTTTTGTAATGTACTATAGCAGTCAATGTCACACACTGCACTACCTACATACTATTTTTTGATACTACATCATGTATAGTGAGAGTGACTATTATTGTCTATAATATTTTTAACTCTATAGAATCATCTAGATGTGTAGTATATATTGTAACATTGTGAAACATAGTTTATTCTTTCAACTTATTTTGTATAGTATTTCTACTGTATTGGATTTTACTGTATTTTTATTGTACTGTATGTGGAGCTTTTGTCCCCGGGCCTCTGCTGAAAATGGGTTTTGTAGACCCAGTCAGACCACCCCAGTAAACAAATGTCAAATAAATAAATAAATACTTCTCCTACAAACGTCAATAATACTACACATTCAGCAGCATGTTATTGCATCACTGCTGCCCATGAGCTCTACAACATCAACCTCTCTCACCTTTTTTACTTTAATTATCTTAAACACAGCTCCACTGCACATGCTCCACTTGCAAAATATAAATGTAGTATAAAGTGGTCTCCATAGTATCTCTTTAACAACTCCCATATAAAATTTCATGGGAACATCCACCAAGGTCCGTTCTTCAGTCTACTTCAACCTCAGCTAACACCAGTGTCTCCACCCCTCCTCCACCCACACATACACAACCAAAAGTAATCATTCTCAATGCCAGCATCAGTAGCATCTCTAACGAACTGCAAGACATCCATGCACTTACTGCCCATCACTCCCTGGATATATTCACATCCACAGAAATCAGCTGAAGCAACATATCAGTAATGAACAAATACTCCCACCTGGATATCAATTCCTTAGGCAAGATAGAAAGAACAAAAGAGTGGCAGGCACAGCTATAATCTACAAGACACATAAATGTTGCTTTACACATACACTTCTAAATTCCAAAATGCAGAACTGCTCATTACACACCTCAAACCAAATAAACATAAAAACACAAATATTATAGTTGTCTATATACCCCCAGGTGATAATGTCACAGCTGAAGACATATGATGTTGGCTGACTAACAACATCAAAATAGAAACCATAATAATGAGAGACTTCAATATAGACTTGTACCTCAGAAACAACAACTACACCAAAAAACTTCTATGGCTTCACCAGGGTTATCAGTGAACTAACCAGCATAAATAAATCTAATGACAGGCAGTCCACTTTGGTCTGGATTGTCATCAATAAAACAAGCAATACAACCGTCTCTTGCTGCTTAACTTACAACATTAATGGCCATCTTCCCACCTTTGCTCTCAGAAATACTAACAACATAAAAAAGTAATACTCAAGCAAGTACGTAATCTATCCAGTTTTAATGAAACAACTTTGTTACTAGACGAAAACAATGCGATTGGAGACAACTAAAAACAATGCCCTCAGACGGAGTCTATATTAGATAGTCGAACGTTTGAAAGTTCGACTCTCATATGGTCGACACCATATGATCGAACTTTCAAAAGTACGAATATCTAATAAAAATAAATAAATTACACAACACACCTACCTGAAGATTTTAAGCAGGGGTCAATCCCCCCTGCACCCCCCACCCCCCATTCTTTAAATATATCAACTCTGAGATCATACTACAGTGCAGAAAAGGGAAATATTCCCTTACGTAGATCTCCGTTACAATGTTCGAACATTCAAAAATCCGTTCATATGGTATTGACCATATGAGATTCTGAATTTTGAATATTCGAACATTCAGTATAGACCCCCCCTCAGATTTGACAGTATCATACTTCAATAATTCAGTAAGAGATATACTAAACCATCATGCTCTGCTAAGAACCAAAAAAGTTAAATCAAATCCTGCCCCTTGGCTAACAGAAGAAACAAAAACACCAGTAAAAGAAAGGGATATAGCATGGAGCATTTGGCAGAGACAAAAAAAATCTCTTTCAACAACTTCAGACAAATTAGAAACTTCACAAAAAGTCAAATCAAATCTGATAAAAAATCCTGCTTCACAAACCTACTGCTAAAGCACCATAATAATCTTAAATTGTTCTGGAAACTTATCACTAGTCTTCTATATTCAGATCACTCTGCTACACCAAACCTACAACCACCAACTCAGACAGCATGGCCAACCAGTTTAACTCACACTTCATCCACATTATCCTCTCCCTACTCAAAACAACCCTTTTTCAACCTTCCCAGTTCCAGAAAAAAAAATCCCAACTTTTAAACACTATTCAGTTTCCAGCCTATCCCTACTTTTATAATTAAAAAATCACCTACTAAAACTTACTCCAACAACTACACCCACTGACAACCTCCCACCACAATACCTAAAAATTGCTGGAGGTGCCCTAGGATATCCAATCTCAATCTTAATGAAATGATCCATCAAAGAAAATAAAGTCCCAACTTTATGGAAAAATCATTTGTAATACTTTTCATAAAGGTGGCATATCCACTGACTTCACAAATTATCATCCTATAGCAATTCTATCTTCACTTTCTAAAATCACTGAACAATGTATTCACTCGAGGCTCTCAAAGTACCTCAGCACTCATAATCTCATAACAAATATCCAACATGTTTTCCATGCTAAACATAGCACCAATACAGCCTTACTCAGTTTTGCTAATCTATTAAATGAAGAAAGAAATAAAGGACAGATAGTCTCATCTATCTTCCTTGACCTTTCTAATACATTTGACACAAGTTCACATGAAATACTACTAAAAGAACTCTTCTCCTCTCAAGTCTCTCACTCATCTGTAACTTGGTCCCATAGTTACTTATCTGACCGACAGTTGGCTATAAAATGGGAACATGACTACTCATCCTTCCTACCATTCTTAGTGGGAGTTCCAAAAGAATCCATCCTAGGTCCCCTGTTATTTAATACTTTCACCAACAATTTCATCCAGCCACCAAACAGGCAAAACTGGTACAGTATGCAATGACTCCACCTGAGTATGCGAAGCAGCAGTAATAAACAAACTACTTAAACATACACAAGAATCCTTTGCATCCACTGTAACCTAATTACAAAACAGTAAGTTATTTCTTAATCCTAATAAAATGAAGCTAATGCCATTGACCTCAAATCACCTCACTGCCCTAAAAAAGAAAACCTAATTTCTCATTACCTCTAAAAATAATGCAGTACTTGAAGCAGTACTCCATGCCAAGTTACTAGGAGTAATAATTTATGACATCCTCAGATATGGCCAACACATTGCTCAAACAATCAAAAATCGAAACAGAAACTTGGCTTTCTTTGCAGATCCTCACCATACCCCAGTAACAAGGCCAGGAAATCAATAGCCACAACAAACCTCTTCCCAGCACTTCTCTTTGCCTCCACTATTCTCACTAACTTCAACACAACCCCAAAACAAAACTTGAGGCATGTTATAAAAATTACAAGGTTTACTGCTAATCTTTTCTTTTATTCTCACCATTGTATAGCATTCAAACAGCTAAAATGGATGGAGTTTCCTCATCACCTTAATGTCACTTAGCTGATGACCTCCCATATGTTTATACATATCCCTGTCAACTACACAGCTTTACAGTCCACCCTACAAAAATACAAACCAACCATGGATATATGCTCTAGTGAGAAATCCATCATATGTACCATAAAAACTCTAAACACAGTTGCAGACTCCCTACACACAAACTATGTTGCCAAACTATGGAACTCTATTCTGGTGCCAATCAAACATACAGAAAACCTGACATACTTCAAAACTTAGCTTAAGGACCACCTAATCAACTCTTGACCTTCTTCCTGTTGCATTCCTAACTAACCACTTTCTCCTCTCCCTATCCTAAAACCTTAACTATTTGCCCTCTTTCTAATATCCTGTTACCTGTACATAATACTTCTTCCTCCTCTAACTATACAAAAATCACAATACTTGTAATCTTTACCATTCTCTTTCCTTGTCTAACTACATAGAAGATATGCTATAGCCTTGGATTTTGCCATTCCTATCTCTCTTATCAGTCTTTTCGCCTTTCCCTCCACTGACTTGACTATCCCTGACCTATAACCTTCCATTGCACTCCATTTTCTCTTCACTGAAGCATTTACCTTCTCATCAACCCTATACAATAACTTATCCCTAACAATATAACAATATTTTTGCAATTATACTTTCCTGCTATGTTATACTCAAAATAATATAGTTTACTGTTGATAATATCAATGTTAATTTTTATAAATGTATTACTTTCTGTACTTTCCACTTATGGAATATAATATGAAAGTATTTTGTTGTTGAATGTTTCCCCCTGGGGCTTCTTTGAAAAGGGAAATGTTTTTCATCTCATTTGGACTCTACCAGTGAACAAATCAAAATAAATAAATAATCTGCTCTGAGCTCATTGACTCATGGGGAGAAGCGAGTTTTCCTTTACTGCAGTGCACAGAATACCAGGACAGTCACTCACTGACATTCAAAGACAGAATGGAAAATTGTGTTTTCCATTGTATTTCAAACCGTAAAGCATACATTTTGTGTATTTGATGAAAGTGGTCTACATTTAAGAAGACCATTTTCACTAAAATGAGTTTGATGAGCTGAATGATTCCTGAGAAAAAATTCCTGAGCACTGAATAAGCTACCTGTCTGAGGAAAATCACAAAAGAACATCGAGTCTTTATAACAATGGAAAATTACAGAAGAGAATTCAGTCTTTATAGCAACAGATGCTTAGAAATTATGAAAGCAGTGACCAAACATACAGCAGCAGAAACAGTTAGTGCACTTGATATCTAGTACAGGAATAAGATACTTGTTCTACTACATTTTGCACTGTTATAAAGTTTTTTTTTACCGTTTCACTGCATATGTGTACTGTTTTAACTGTATTTTTCATTGCTAGATAGTGTTTTATTACTGTAATTGCATTTTACTGAATTACTTAACTGTAAACTGCTTTCTCATACTGAGAGTAGTATTTTCTGTTTGTGAGTGCTCTATATGTGCTTTTCTGTGCATTTTGTGAGGTTTCTGTGTTCTAGTCAGGTAGCATAGCCTGCTGTTATCCAGGAAAAATGGTTGTTATGTTTGTTGAGTTTTCTGTGTTTCTGGCAGACATCTTCTGCTTATAGAGAACACAGAGCTAACCGGAGGAGGGGCACTGACTACAACTCTGATCTGTAATATATAACAATAAGTATCCTGTTTTTGTGCTTATTTTTTACTAGTTATTGCTTATTCTAGATATTTATAGCACTTTTTATCATCTGCTGCATACTTTTTACTGTATTTTATTGCTAAAAACTAATCTGCATGGTTGTACTATTCTGCTTTACAGGGCAAGATAAATAAGGTTTTTACTGTAACACTGTTTATACATCTTTTCTAGCTGGTTTCACTGTGTGTAAGGTATTAACTGAAAATTGTCTCCATTTGTTAAACATCTCTTTGTTTGTTCTGATTTCCTGCCAAGAAGTGTATAATAAAACTGATTTGTTTTCAGTTAAAAGCATTCTCTAGAGTCTCCTTGCTCCTTTATCTATTTAAAACTTTCATTTAGTGGCTCACTGCTGTTTTTCTGCTGTGATAAACATTTCTGTAGTATTTTCTGCCTAAAATAGTGTAGCTAGTTGCTGTAATAGTTTCCCCCCATCCCTCCCTGTTGGTGTCTTGTTCTTATACTTGGTGGCTTTACAGCTGCCCACTCCTACTATAAATTTGATCTGGGACACTCCTCCCAGTCTAGTGTCATTAGCTTAATACAGAGATAACATTTGAGAAGGGCAACCTACTTAGGTTCTTAACCTTGAACTATCTTCTGTTCCTCATTTCTCCCTTTCCACTTTATTAAAACAAACAAAAAAATGTTGCTAGAATCGAATTGTGTTCTGACTGAGTGTGCTTCTCAGCTGATAAGTATATTTTTTGGCACCTTTTAACTGTTCAGAGTTGAATAAAACAATAATGGAATTCAGTTTAGAATACAGTTTGAATAAATTGCACTTATTTAAACTGCATTTGCTTTAATATTGCTACATACTCGTGTGCTAGCTTGCACTGCACTTGAATTGTTTATAGGGCTGTTTTAGCTGCTGTTCTATAAAATAAATTCTAAGCTTGTTTCCTGCCTTTCCTGTAACTAGTCTAGTCCAGATACAAATTTGCTGTATCTAGGACTGCTTGTAAGCTTCTGTGTCCCCAAAGCCTTTCTGTGTTGGAGGGGAAGCCTTCTAGCTTATCAGTGGGAGTGGTAAGCACTAGGTAGCCTGCCATAAGAGGAGTGGTTTCTGGCCCAGAAATTGTAGTTTAGTGGCTGTTTGGGTGGTTTTTCCATCTCTTTCAGCTTTCTGATTTAAAAACTTGCATTTGCGTTTGTTTCCTGCCTTTCCTGTAACTAGTCTAGTCCAGATACAGATTTCCTGTATCCAGGACTGTTTGTAAGCTTCTGAGCAGTGCCAAAGTCTGCTCTTCAATTTTTCCCTTAGATTTGCTAGTTCTCTCCTCTCTTGCACTTTTACTAGTTTACTAATCTAGCACTTTACCAGACTTCTTGTAGCAATTATTGTAGCACACAAAAGTGCTACCAGCACTAAACGTTCTACAAGAAAACAGCTCCAGTACTTATTGTTAATGCCCACCCCTTTAGGCATGTCTAAAGGTCAGTTCCCTGTGCTTTCTCCTATTAACCTGGTGAATTTGGGCATCCTGAGGCAATGTAACATCTGCCTCATGTACACTGACAACCCTCTCTTCTTACCTCCCAACACTCAGACTTGCGAGAGATGCACTTATATATCCAAATTGGAAGATATGCACTCTCCAGCCAAGACTGGAATAGCTGGTCAAGAGGTGAAGGTCAACACTTGCACCACACCACATGGAACACATAGCCCTCCAGAACACACACTTGCACTGCCTTCACATAAAAACACAAACCACACACCCACCTTCGCGGAGGCTGTCAATAAAAAACTACCCAAACAGCAGAGGCCTCAAAGGCAGAAATGCACTCGACCACCACAACACAACACTAATCATAAGACACATAACTCTCCTAAATAGTGTGCCACTCAATCAAAACCCCTAAGGCAAAACAGCATGCCCAACACACTAGTCATAGGGGACTCGATAGTGAGGCACACTGATGTCCCACTCACTAGGTTGAATGAGGAGAAAGTAACAGTCAGCTGCCTGTCAGCATTAACAGTATTTTAATTCATTAGTTTATTCATTGTCTTTTAAACTAGTTATTAATATTACCACTAGAGGGAGCGATATTAACGAAAGTATGATATGCTATTTTATTTATGTATTTTATAATAGTGTGTGATTAAGTTTTATGAATTCATTACATTTTATTAATAGTACAGATAGATTGTTATAGAGATATTTATGATGTATAAATTAAATAATGAAATGGTATATTAAATTAGATTAAATTTTAGAATATAGAATTTTAACACTTAATGTTTTTTATTGGTTGATTTGAATTAGGTGAGGGTATATAAGGTGATTGATGTTTTGTCATATTATCTGATGAAGTAAGAGGCGAAAATGTATTGTGGATGCTGCTATTGTTAATGTATTTTGGAGAGCCTTTACTGCTGCATTAAAACTGTTCCGGGAAGATTTTGCCTGCTTGTGCTTATCTGATGACATTCGTAGTGCTGAAGAATTGGGTTTTGGTTTTACACGACATATTTTCTTCTTTATTGAAAGGATCTGACACATAATGCATGCACTCAGGTCCCTCAACAAAAGGTGAAAATATGACCTGCCATTGTGCATGTGGATGTAAATGACCTGAGACGTACTTCCCTGGACTACATGAAAAGAGACATGGAAGAGCTTTTGGATTATGTAGCCCATGCGGGTATGACCCTAGCCCTGAGCAGCATCCTACCATCACCCAGAATGATACCACAGTACAAGCAGAAAATGACTGATTTCAACAATTGGCTAAGTTTCTGGTGTCATTCTAAGGGGATCCAGTATCTGTCTGCCTGGTATGATATGATTGACAGACCTCTATGCTTTGTCAGAGATGGCCTGCATCTGTCAGCCCTGGGCTTCCGGATACTGGCCAAAGATCTTGCCACTCCTATAGTGCCTTTTTAGGCGGTGTTCCAAAGACCAAATTACCACCGTAACAGCTACAAACAAATGCAATCTGAGGATCATTCTGCTCAATGCTAGAAGTCTAAATCTCAAAATTCACTCGCTCGGAGCACTTCTTAAAATGGAAATCACTGACATTTGTGCCGTAACAGAGACCTGGTTCAAGGCAGCAGGAAGCACTCCTGCACTACAAGGCTATAACTCATTCCACACCTTTTGGCCCCAGAACTTGGACTGAAGCTCCAAAGGCAGTGGTGTTTCCATATTCATAAAGGATGCACACACCTCCAGACTGGTAGCCCAACATAATGCATCAGAGATATTTCAAGTGCAGCTAACATTGGGTAAGACAGCAATTTGGGTCATAGCCTGCTATAGGTCCCCAACTATGTCTCAAGACTCGCACTCCATGTTCCTAAGCACCCTGAAGAATATTAGGCTCCAACCTAACACTGTCATATTGGGCAACTTCAACTACCCCTCCATTAACTGGGAAAACTACTCATGTACCAATACACTTGCCCAACGTTTCCTGAAATTCATAAATTCCAGTACCTGCTCGTTCCCCCATTAGAGGTAGCAACATCCTTGACCTGGTCATTACTAACATGGGTGACCATTGCTCTACACCAATAGTCAACTCATCCCTGGTTAGATCCAACCACAAACTAGTCACCCTGGAAATCCACCCCCCCCTGCAAAGGTAACCACCATGAAAAGCTTCTCCAAAGCTAACTTTGGGATCCTAAAAACAGAGGTGGCGAACTTCATGGCACCCATGCAAATGAAGAATAGTTGCATGACTGCTGAATCATATGCCAATGCACTGTACGAATATGTACACAAATGCATGGATCCCGCCATACCCAATTGAACCAAGTCACTCTCCTCCAAAAAAAAGCAAGCCAATCTGGTGGTCCCCTGCCATAAACAAACTCTACAACAGAAGGAGGAAACTGATGCGGAATAAGGTAAAGTCCCAAGACTGGAAAAACTCCCTTATCAGCCTGAATAAAAAGTTGAGATCCCTCATCGAATCCTCTAAAGCTATCTATGAAAACAGAATTCCAGCAGATAGTAAATTCAACCACAAGGCCTTCTATAGTTATGTAAAGAATCTCCACGGCAATACGCAGATTTCCTCTGAACTAATGCACAATGGTACCTCCTATACCAAGCCAACAGATATTGCCAATATACAGGCTGACAGATTCAGTGGCAATTTTATCCCCCTCCAAAGGACCAATCACAATGCCAGTAGATTACCATACATCCAGTGTTACTGCTGCACAGGTTAAAATAGCACTGTCCAAGGCCAAGAATACAGCTTCTGTGAGACCCAACAATATCCCTGGCTGTGTTCTACATGAACTACAGAGTGAAATGGCACCTCACCTGTGTGCCCTGTTCAATCACAGCCTCACCTCAGGCTTTGTCCCTACCAAATGGCACACTGCTACAGTGATCCCTCCCCACAAAGGATGAGCGACTACAGACCCTGGGAACTATTGCCCCATTAGCCTGACGAGTCTGATATGCAAAGCTATGGAATGCATCATGATGGACCTAATAAACAAGGATATAAGGAATCTCCAAACTCTGGATCCCACACAGTTTGGTTATGTGAAGGGTAGATCATGCCTGCTCAACCTGGTTGACTTCTTTGAGTCAGTCACCAGAGCTGCGGATGAATGCAAGGTGGTTCATACAGCCTACCTTGATCTGGCCAAGGCCTTTGATACCATTCCCCACTCAGGAATAATAGAAAAACTCACTAAGCTAGGCATCAACCCCTATATCATTAGGTGGGCTGCAAACTGGCTCACAGATAGAACCCACAGTGTGAAAGTAGCTGACTCCAAGTCAGACTGCAGACCAGTCACGAATGGAGTCCCCACAGGCTTTGGTCCTGGATCCTCTCCTGTTTAGTATCTACTTCTCTGAAGTCCAGGCCAACACGAAGGGACTCTGGCTGACAAAATTCATAGATGATTGCAAGTTGGAAGCTATTATTAACTCCCCAAGTGATGTTGACATCCTACAGAAAGGCCTCACTGAGACCAATGACTGGTGTCAGAACCATGGCCTTAAGTTCAATGCCAAAAAATGTATCGTCATCCCCTTTGGGAAAAACCCAGTTTGCATGAATTATCACATCAATGGTAGTCCACTGAACACAGAAGGTGTTATAAAAGATCAGAGAACACAGGTTTACAGCAACCTCTCTTTTGAACACCACATTGCCACTGTTGTCAGAAAGTCCTTCTATGTGGCACATGTCATTACTAAGGGTTTTGCATCCAGGAAGAAAGAGGTCATTGTCTCCCTCTACTCTTCCTTCATTAGGCCAATCATTGAGTACAATGACCCATTTGGCATGTACCTCACTAGACACCTGCAACAACTGAACAGGCCTCAAAAGTACCTCATGAAGAGGATCCTAGGTCTTAAACACATGTCCTACATGGACAGACTCAAACTCCATCTATTCTCTGTCTCATATCGTCTACTAAGAGGCGATCTCTGCTTGACTTACAAAGCCATGTCTGACCCAGGTCTGTTAGAAATGCTACAGCTAAAGAAATCCCAGTCCCTCCACACCACATACTCCCGAGACCTCAACCTCATTACCACAATCAACAGAACATGCTGGAGGGATAGGTTCATAACCTAGAGACTGCTCATTCTATGGAATCGACTTCCCATACATGTCAAGCAGAGCACCTCACTGGATCTCTTTAAGAGAAGTCTTGATGAGTGGATGGAAAATAGAAAATTCATCCCGGGGATCACTCCAGTGGCTCTACTTGACAGAGACACTGGGAACTAAGGCGGGGTGGCATGATGCCAGGGGTAATCCTGCAGGCTAGGCTTGTAAAGGCTCCAGGGCCATTAGCCTAGTACACACCTATGAACCTATGAAGGAAGTACAACATGTTTTGAAATGGTTCTCATACATACTTGCATTCAGTGAATATGATACAGCTGTGAATTAAGACAGGACAATGCAGCCTGAGGTTCTTAAATCAGCAGAGCCTTATGCAACATGTGTGGTCTTATTTAAAGCAACCTCTCTCTTTCTGTCATATGTAGCCATGGACAGAGAACACCATACAGGAAGGTCATCAGTTTCTACCAAGCAAACTTTACACAGAGCTGAGCATACTCTTTCATAAATGAATTATGAAAACGTGCAAAACTGATAATTAATGAATTTGTCAATTTTCATTTTGATGTTAACAGCACATCTGTGCTCTGTATTAATATTTTGTCTTGAGGTTTTATGCATGCAAAATCAGGAGTAACTGCAGCAATGCATGTAAATGTAAAATTATAAGCTTCACAGACAAAAGCATTCATTAATCCCATACAAGAAGAAACCTGAGTTTGGGTTGTTGCTTTTCTTTGCATTCTAAAGTGTGTTTAACTTCTAATGCAAAAAATATACCTAAATAATGCTGACATACCTCTTAACTGTACAGATTTTTGCCTCATATTTTTGGTCTGTTTCTCATAAAATTGTGTTTTTTCTGACGAATCATTGCTTAATCAATGAGGTCTGAAGTCAAAAAATAATGACAAACATTTGAGTTTCAGACATCATAACCTTCAGAAAATTCATGCTAATGCAAAACCTGTTATTCTATCAACTTCTAAGTTTGTCCCCCAATTATTTATGCCTTTGTCCAGATTTCTTGCGGTTGAGAGGTATGTGCTGAAGAATATATTTACCAACCACTAAGTCACATTTTGAATAACAACTTTGAAAGGTGAGGTAAAGGTTATCGCATTTACAGTAAGCACAGAAGAAAGATTTGCTGGCCAATAATGTAATTAAAGAAGAAAGTGGTTATGCTTTAAGATATGCAAGTCATACTTGTGTCCTGAAGATGTGCTATAGGCAGAGATAGCTATAATAAAGTAAAGCTGCAAGGTAGCCGTAATAAACTAACCAAACTAGATTTTTAATGTTTGTATCTGTTTATTTACACTAGTGCTTCCAAATGTTTTTGCTGATTATAGTTGATGAAATGACTGCAGCTAGGCCAAATATGAGATAAGAATGTCTTAGGGAATGTCTTAGCCCCATGCAACTACCCACAGAGGAGGCAACTTGAGTTATAGTCATATGCACAACTGGGTCACATGAAGTAGGAATAAGAATTCTCAAGTGTTTTGTAATGATTCCAAATATTCCAGGAATGAAGCCTTTGTGGCTTACTGGGAGACTGAGTGTTAATAGAGCAATCTTGCCTCTTTGGTTTGCTTAGAGTGTAGTATTTCAAGAATTCTTACTGTAAACAGGTTTAACAGCCATGTTATAGGCATATTGTAAAAGCATAAGGAAATATGGCATAAAAATACTTTATGCTTCAATCACTCACATGATTCACTGTATTTATATTAGGGAGGATGCCATTCTACTGTAAGCTTGGCATGTAACATTGTTTTTTATGTTTCGTCATTTTATATTTGGTGCCTGGGAGAAAGGCATGCCACATATAAAAGTCATTTTATGTTCCATCTGTCAACTGTCTTAACTATATTCATTATTATGAAGTATAGGCTTCTCATTTGTCAAAATCCAATTTCCTCCATGGACTGTTTTTGCATTTCACTCAAGTTCTTGTTCATCTCTAGCATTTTGACTAAATGAACTGTAGTCACAAAATAGCCTTTGTACTTGAAGTTAATCTACTGTGTCAACAAAATGGTTCATCTGAGTTGTTAATCCTTATCTGTCACACAACCAGCAGGTGTACAAACACGGAAAAGTGCTGTAACATACAAAATAAAGCCATCTAACAGCCAGAACTTTTGCTCCCTGGTTCAAAGATTTACAGCACAGTGGTGTCACTTGAAGTTTCATTCAGCTACGAAGGTTAAGCCTCTCTTGTATGGCTAAATATAGCATACTCTCAAATCAGACAAAGCTTTTCTGATTTAAAATTCCATTTAAAATTCTTTCTTAATGCTCAACTGACATACTCCCATGTCTTTACAACAAAACCGGGGAAACTGGTGTGAGAGTAAATTAAAAGGATTTCTAACTTCTCAGTGAGTAAAGTAACTGACTCAGGTCTGCTAGTTCTGCTAACATCTTTCAAAACACAATTGTTGTATTCGGCTACAAAGATTGAGTTTCTGCAGATTCCAGGACATATTAATGATAAAAATACATGCATTTTGTATTACTGCCAAATATGCATTTTTGTCCCTTAGATGTTGTAGCTGGTTTACATGCCGTAGTTTTACACTGTAGCTGTATAACTGAGTTTAAATGTCATGCCATGAAACCCAAATAATTTAATTGACCTGATAGGTTCAATTTTCTGAGAAACAGACACATAAAACTGGTAATGAAAAGTGGCTTAAAGGAGACTTGATATTAAAACTGACCCACCCATGTCACTGCTGGCTTAAGTCACTTACAAAGGAATCATAAGTAAAAAAGCAGATGTGTTTTATCATCAGCACTTGTGCAAACAGACCATAATGCTATTATGAAATGCAGTATCAAGAGAGTTACCCACAAGACATGCCACTATGGGGAACATGGTATTGACTAAAGAAGTGTGTTATTGCCCAAGACTGGCATCATAATCCCAGAGGTGAGCATTCTACTTGGCTTTCTGTCCTAGACTAAGGAGCTTCATTCATTTTATTATGGCAGTGGGCTAAAGCTAATGGTAAGAGGTTGTCAGTACTCACCATTGCAGCACCTGTCCCTGGTTAATTTTAGGGCACCAGTCAATGGCTGTCTTGATGATTCATGTTCACTGCCTTGGGAGGAACCCACACAGACTGTCAGTGACACAGATATAAAAATGTCTTCTCTTAAGTGGATCTATGAGTACTTTCTTGGCTGCTTCATACACATTATCCTGCTGTTAGATGCAAAGTAGTAAGAATACGAGTGCTATCATGGAAGAAAATGGGGATTTGAAATGCTCCATTCAGAAAGAAATAAGGAAAATTATACAAATACTATTTTATTTTAAAAAACTTTACATATTTCTAGTAGTTGTTTTTGTTGTTGCAACCTCTCCTTGGGTACAAATCACTTGGTGAAAATCAGTAGGATGACGTACAGAATCAGCTAATACTTCATTAGCTGTAATCATTGCTAAACAAATCAATCAGAATGAACAAAGCTTTTAAGGCTAAACTTTGAAGCCACCCAATGGCATAATGGAAAATTAAGCCTGCTGAAGATTTAACTGTGTTATTGGACCTTGGAACTCTGAATCAAAATGGACAGAGCTGCAACCCATTTACCAAATGTCAGATACATTCAAAAAGTCCTAGTGTAAACAAACAGTATAGAAAAAGAATCTGACATACCGTGCATGGTCTACAATCTTAATATAGTACCAGTGCTGCTAATAAAATGGCCTGCTGCTATTTGTATTGATTCATGCATTGCTGTGAACAGAGATGTCTTTTAAATTCTTTGAGGAGAGGAGGTCTTAAGTGGCTCAAGTGAAGCTGTACAGCAACAAACATGCAGTCAAACAGAAGCAGCAGTAGAGATCAGTATTTTGTGTTTCACGTAATTGGTGTTTAGAAATGAAGTTTATATATTTCTCTATGATATTTATAGCAGATGACAGAGGTAATTGTAGAAAGCAGTAATGAACTTTTCATTCTCTGCACTTCACTGTCTCTAGCAACATGTGAAGAGAAACTATATGTAGGTTGCTTTGGATGCTTTGGTGTCCATTGGCGAGTGAGAAAATAGATTCTGTTTGACAGAAGTGAGTACAGGAGAAATTCCCCAATATCTTAGATGCAGTATAGTAAACCATAAGTTGATTATATTATTAAAGGGATCACAGAGGGTACAGCACCTCCTGCATGGGGGTGTGGTAGCTCCCCCTTATTGAAAAGCACTATACATATTTCACTATGAACTTTTAGTGATTTAATATGGTTAGTCATAACTAGACAAGAACTCAGAGTGATTCATATTCATATGTATTCTAATGAGGTGACTACATTAATTCTACAGTTGCCTAGAGAGGATGGGGTGTTGTTTGAACTGGACTTCAGTCTGTGGCTATGTCAAAAAACATTATCTTAGCTTTGGTGCAGTTATGTGCTATTTATTTTTTCTGTTAATATTTATACAAGTTTGTTAATATCTGATTGCAGTTGGCTGTGGCTTTCTTTGAAAGATGGATATGAGCTGAAACAACATCAACATACAGAAGGATGTTGTTGATATGAAGTAGTTGGGGATTATTTATAAAGAGACAAATAGGAGGGGTCCTACATAGACCCTTGGTGGATTCCAGCATGAATTGGGCATGCTGTGCATACAGCTGGCCCTATTTTGACTGACTAGACTCTACTGGAGAGTAAAGCAATAACTCCAAGCCCAAATGATTAAACAAAGTCAACCGTGGGTTAATCATGTGATACCCACATCCAGCTGTGGGTTATTGCCATTATACAATGACATTATTTAAGAAAGAATTGCTTACCTTTCTTAAATAATGTCTTTGTATAACTGAGCTGTAAAGTCCCTCCATTTTTGTTGATGTACTGCACGTGTGTATGAGATTTACATTCTCACGCTTGCACAGTATATCAGTCCTGTTCAGGAAAAGAACAGCTTTTCTCTGTTGCTGTTTTTTTTCTCCCCCTACCACTATGGGCCCTTAATGCAAAAACCAAGATAAAGCCCAACAACATGGGAGGAAAGGTCCAAAAATAGGAACAGACTTTATTCCTCTCACAAACTTGGAAATTTACTCCAGTAGGAGGTTTTGTGTTAGTGTGTATTTTTCTAAAGGATATGAAGTATAAATCTGAAATGTCTGTCATTGGAAAATTGACAGCTATCAGGGTCCCCCAAGACTTTCATCTGGACAGTAAAGAAATAAAAGGGAAAATCAAGTATGTTTTTGTTTCTTTAGTTATGCAGAATGTATCTGATTTTTCTTATATTCTGCTTTGTACTCTAAGCATATGTCAGCAAAAAAAGTCTGGCCACTCAATGGTACTTTAGTGGCGGGACTTTTTTCTATTCGTATATGCTTGGTTTACAACAGGCACGCTGGTTGGGCTATCCAATGCTCCTACTTTGAGATAAGTGAAATACCTGATTACTCAACATTTGAATTGTATTATTCAGTATCATGTGGTACACTATAGAAATACCAAACTGTGAAACTCACAAAAACTACTCATTGAACTGAGAGGTGCTCATATCTTACTTGATAATAATATATGCTACTGGAGGGGGCTCACCCTGCCATCTTCTTTTGAAGTAGGTTAGTAACATCTACAATGGGTTTGGGAGACAGTGATTCTGTGTATGAAGATTCTTTAGTAGCAGAATGGGTGACCTTAACTAGAAATGTACAACTGAGTAACCCTAGTATGTTACATTTCACTGCATTACCTTTGCTTGATGGCAGAAGCACATGCCCTTTAAGAGCATTTAACATTCTATTTCCTTCCCTACCTTCCTCCTCACCCATTCTTCCTGTGTCAAATGTCCTCTGGAATGCCTCTGTGGATTCCCTCAACTCTATTTTGTGAGTTCAAATCCTCTCCATGAAGAATTACTTTTGCAGATCCAGGAGCAGGTGGCCCCCATAGTGTCATCTTCCTTCTCCAGCCTTCCACATCATCATAATGTAATGTTGTGCACCCGCATCATGTCTCTCTGTCCCTTCTGGTCTGTACTGATAAGAGCTGTAGATCCTCTAGTCTGTGGCCAGGTTCTTGCCCTTACATCCTGTGCACCCTGCTCTTGGCCTTTCTTTGGATGTCTTTTAATAGCATGGTGCCTTTCTGATTGTATGACCCCTGTAACTGTGCGCAGTACTCAGGGAGTGGCTTTACAATGACCTGACCATGGCCCAGCAGAATGGAACCATTACCTCTTTGATTCTGAAGTTTGTCTCACTGAGAATACACCCCGTCTTTCTCTTTGTTTCTGCTACTCATTAGTCAAACCAGCCAGATCATTCTTATTCTCTGCTGACATTAGTTACCCTCCTCCAGCTGATACTTCACACTGGGATTTCTGTGGTGTGTTACAGCACTTCGCATGTGTGTGTGGTCTGAACCTCAAATGCCACTTTTTCTCCACTTGGTCATCCTTTCCAAACTCTTCCTCAGAGTGCCCCCCACACACATTTTGTGCTGCCATTCATACATGTATGTCATTAGTGAAGCGGCTGATCCTTTTCTCTGTGATATGTTGGAAATGAATCCAGTGAAGACTAATAGACCCAGCACCACCCTGTGGTACTCTGTGAGTCACATTCCTTATTCCTAATACTGTTCCTGTCACTGCAACCTATTTTCTCATACTTTACAACCATGCGGTAAGACTTTATCATAAATTCAGCCCCTCCACTTTCCTATCAACCATCTATGTTTGATCTAGTCAAATACCTTGGTGAAGTCCAGGTAAATGGTATCTACTGGTACCCCCCTTTCAAGTTTTGTAGTAACCCAGACATGAAACTGCATCAGGTGTGACTGACAGCATTTTCTACCCATGGATACATGGTGACTGATGTCCTGCAGTTTGTGGCTCTCCAGAAAGCAAAAAGCCATTCATAAGGATTCTTTATATGACCTTTCCTGCTACTGTTGTTAAGGTAACAGGCTTGTAGTTTCCTCAATTGTTTATTTTCCCCACCTTGTATACGTTGCTGTCTCCCAGTCCTCAGGCACTTCTGCAGTGGCCAGTGATCTGTTGAAAATCTCTAACATGGAATGTGCCAGAATACTGACCAGATTCCTGAAGGTCCAGTGAAGTAGCCCATCTGATCCCTGTGCTTTATGTTTTAACAAAGTCTGTTCTCATTTATTTTGTTTCTTTTCCACTTGCCTTCATTTACTCCTCCACCTCCCCATCTCCCCATCTCCTTCCATCTCTTATGGTTTCCTTTTGTCCTAGTAACTAGCTTCACATTCAAGTGTACCACATAGGCCTTTTCCTCTTTTTGTATTTTGCTTCATCCTCAGACCCTTGTCCTTAGGACTGAATGCACCATCACTAACCCATTTCCATAGCTAGTTGTGAATAAATGTCTTCCCAGTCCTCTAATTCATTCTTTGACTCCCTCTCCACCTTTTCATAATCGATTACTTTAAAATCCCTTGTCACTGTTTCTCCTATCCTACTAACTTCCTGTCAATCAAATAAACATTGCAGTGGCATGGCCACTACTTGTTGAGCATAATATTGAAATATCAACATATATGTGTCAAAAATGGATTTTCTCTACTAGAATTATTTCAGACATTGCAACTGAGAAAATGTATTTCTGTATTTCCAATTAGAAACTTTTGTATTCTGAAAAGCACTGGTACAGCAACTACATTCTGCAAGCTAGATAAAGCTCATAGTACTACTTTATTGTGGAACAAAGGAATATTATAGAACATTGCTTGCCTGAGAGAAGCCATTAGAAACAGAAATAATATTTTTCTATAGTTTGACCTTGTTTTGTTGCAAAGTTCCAAAATTAATATAGCCTTGTTTGTGTACTGCACAGATGAAATCAAGAGAACCTGGATAGTAATGAAAATATGCTGAGATGTAACAATATTGGTAGGTTCTGAATAGTAATTGCATATTCTGTTAATCTAGGATATGAATTATGACCGGAAGGAATTTTTTCAGAACCCATCTGGTCTTCGTTTCATATAATAGAAGAATTGCACTTCTATGATGTAATTGGTCCAGATTTAGATTAAGTGAAATCATGTTAGACTTCACTTTATGCTAATCTATTCTGAAAAATAAATGCTTTGCCTCAAACTGCTTAGTGTCTGAGTAGATTTACTGATGACGGATGGTAAAAAGGAACCTCTTTAACAATCTCGTGCTCAGTTTTTCCAAAAAAAAATAGCATTGTTATATTACCTGCCTGTCTCATAAAAGGGAGATAAGAGGAAAAAAAAGCAGAGGCAATGACACAAAGCCAAATGATCAAACAATACCAGAATTAGCCCATACAATAGACTGTTGGGACATCCTGATAGAGCTCTGGAGACGAGGGGGTTAAGGCAGCAGAAATTTCAGTGAATGCCAGAGTACATTTTCTTGAAAAGAAAAATAAGAACTGAAAGCAGGTACCATTTCAGTGTTTTTCATTCTGCAAGATATATGGATGTGTGTCTATTAGTATCAAATGTGTCTGCTATGTTTCCAGGTGCAATAGTGTGTCCTTACTTCATTACTTTACTGTTAGTTGGTCACTACTTCCCTTTTAGAATATTGGGATTCTGCTTCTGGGTGTGCAGTTCTTGTATTCTAGTGCACTGTGTGGTCACTGGGTTGTGGACTTCAGGGCTCTGAATTTGTTTCATCTCCATGACAGTGGCTTATTCATTTACCTGCAAATTCACATCAACCTCCTTCTTTGTCTTACAAAGTTTAAGTCCCAACATCAGTTTCATATAATACGGTTCCCTCTGTTTCTCTTGCCAGTATTCTTAATTCCTTTGATGACCAAGTCTCTAATTACCAAAACACTCTTCTCTGATACCACCAGTAGCCTCCCTTACTTCCTGCTCTAGATCTCTGTCCATCCTATCTTCTACCTTTTTCCCTCCCTCCAGCTTCATCACCCCCACCAGCCGCACTGGCTGAACTCATTGCTTCACTCCCCGTGCTGTACCTGATCCTTTTCCCATCCTGCCTGCACTTGCAAGCTCTCTCTGCTGTTCTGTCCCTTTCACTCTCCATCCCTCTTATATAGCTGACTGCCCTTCCTGTTCACTTTTCTTCTTCCCTCCGATATGGTATTGCTCCTGAATGGCCACCTCTGTCCCTCCCTCCACTTCATTATACATCACCACTGATTGCACCTGTCCCTCATTGCCTTCCTGGTCTTTGTCCGGTATTTCATGACTGCATATCCCCCTTTCTTCTTTCACCTTGCTTTGTGCCACATCACATGACTGTGCTCATCTGACAAAATCTACCAATGTCCTCTACCTTTCTCTCACTTACCTTTTCCCATCCCCTTCTGTCTCCTAGCCTTCTGCTCCCTTCTTCACTCCAGTCTCATTCTATCCTTTTCTCATCCTACTAGCCAGTTTATTGCCATCTCTAATTTCCATATTTTCCCAAGAGCCTTCCAACCATCCGAAAACTCCCTGACTTAAATGAATTAAACCCCATTCCTGGATGCTGAGTGCATCATCCATCTGTCTTCCACTGTTCTTGCCGAGTCTGCCCTGATGTTTTCATGGTCTCCATTTCTTTCATCCCTATTTTTTCCCTTTTTGATTGATTTTTTTTTCTTTTTGTAGATATGCCTTTTCAGCACCTAGGCAGACTTTTCAAGCGCTATCTCTGACCTTCTAATCAAAGGTTCAGTGCTGACTGCTGCCACAGCTATGGGGGTTTAGATAATAAGAATATGGGGGTTGAGAGGGTGGCCTAATGGTTAAGGTGTTTGCCTTACAAACACAAGGTGCAGGGTTCAAGTCTCCCAAGGGATAATTGGCTAGGATTAAAATGGCTTGCAAGGGCAGTTATTCTAGTACTAACCTATGAACCTACTATGAGTGTAAAAATCTCCCAAGGTGTGCTAAAGAGATACATTTTCTGGTAATAAGGAATGTTGGTCTCAACTGTCATGGAATGGGCCATGGTATCTGCCACACATTAAACCTGCTGTCAGGTAGACTGGAGGTATGTAAAAGCCATCAAGGATATCATCCAAGTAAGATCTGGCAACACTTTTCACTAAAGTCTGAACTTAGAATGGACTTATTTGACAGGAAGAGTATTAATGGATTTATTCAGCAAGAAGGACATTACTATATACTGTATGCTATTCTGTGCAGTATTTAAAGTAAAATAAGCTGGAATACAACAGATGAAAGAAATGTGCTGAACTTATTTTTTGACCTATTTCTGTGTTTACATTATTCATAGAAAAATGTCTGCAAAGAGCATTCAAACTTATTTTTTTTCCTTGTTCTAATATATGTATTGATGGCAGTAGGATTTGCAATACAAATGGAAATTTCTGGCATGTTCTGTGGAGGGTTTCTTCCATTTCATGTATTTCCTCCCACTTATTTTGGCCATTTAACTTACTTTTCTTTATTTTAGAGAAATGATAGAAAGTGAGAGTGGAATCATGGATATCAGTTTATAAAGCAAGTAGGAGAAATGAATGACTTGAAGGGGGTTTATAGACAGGGGAAAAGAAGATGAGATGATATGTAGAGGAACAAGATCCTCAAAATTCTGTAGCAGCTACTAAAATACTCCCGGGGCTCCATAGCCTTTTTATTTCTTACCCTAAATGCCACTGAAGGGAATGTGTGGAATTCTAAATGTGGAAATTATGTAGTAATACAGTGAATGCATATAAGAGGGTAACCTAGAATGATTAGGTCTACTTCAGTTTGTTGAATGCTTAATTGAGTGAATCGCTATTCATCGAACCCTATTCAGCAAACCTCAATTAAGCGAATGACAATTTCAGTGAAACTTTCCTGAGGAAAGGACATGGTTGGCCGTTATTGGGTATTTGCCCTTTTCCCCACTGTAGTGCGATCTCAGAGTTGGTATATTTAGTTAGGGTGGGTGTGGGGGGCGAAGCCCCCATACACATTTGGGTGGGATGGGGGCATAGCCATCCATTTTGCAGAGTTTTACATTTTGTTATCTTTGTTATGGTCGGGAGCTGGCCCAGTGCTTATTATGCCTGGGAAAGTTTTCGATGAAATTGTCATTCACTTAATTGAGCTTTCTATTAATTGGGTTCGATGAATAGTGATTCGCTCAATTAAGCATTCAACAAAATTATATAGACCTGAATGATCTGGGTCTATGTCAGATAAACGAAAATGCAATCTCTCAAACACTCATATGAGTGAATAATCATAACATTGAAATTTGTATTGTGGGGGGCGGCGCCCCGCACACCCCCTGCTAAATATATATTCCTACTCTGAGGTCACACTACAGTGAGGAAAGGGCAAATATCCCACTCTTCACTGTACTGCGATCCCAAAATACCACTTCCGATGTTATGGTTATTCGCTCATATGGGCGTTCGAGAAATTGCGTTTTCATTTATCTACAGTAGACCCAATGATCTACATAGTTCCCTGAATCTGCACTGGTTTCTATCACAGAACCAGGTTTTGAGATAGAAATATGATGAATGTCAAATTTGTGGATAAGGGAAGTAAGTCTAAAATACTGCTTCTTTTTACAGTTTATAATGAGAAAAATCTCCCAGTTTCAGGAATTGCAATCTACCGATATTGCATTTTTTTTGGCTTTACTGTACATACTGAAGAGAGAGAGAATGCTTCCACTGCAAATAAGTTTATCTGCCGCATTTCAACTTTGTCTTTTCTCTTTCTAAGCCTCCATTCTTATTTCACATTTTATGATGCTTTTGGGTTTTTAATGTTTGCTTTTTGGAATGTGTGTCATGATTCTGACCACATGAATTGTTAGAATGCAATTGATCAATAAATATACTGAACATTCATATAACCTATATAGACCGGGTTATGGTAATAACCCCAGAATTTGTATCTTGGTAATGGAGTTTGTACAATTTACTCTGCACAGAACAATTATGTTTCTATAAAACGTATGCTAAGGACAAGGAAATGATGACTTGAATAAAGCATATATATACTTTGGAAACTGTACATAGTATTTGCAGGGCAGAATCTTGACTGTGAAAATCTGTATTGTATGATAAGCTATAACAGCTGTTTAGTTAGTTTGTATATTATTGGCATATTTACTTATTTTGTTTGTTTGTTTGTTGGTTATTTATTTATTAACATAGTTGAATTTGTTAACTAAGGTAGACTACTGATCCACAATGACTTTTTTTAGACCCAACCTGGGAGCACACTGCTTGATTAAATGCATTAATACATACATAAATGACCTACTCAAAGTCACACACAGAATATATGGGCATATTACAATCCTCAACCAACATGTGGCATACAGGAATAAAGCCCTGACTATGGTCCAGGTGAACCCTCTTTATATACCATCTTGGATATCTGAGGTGCTGGTGTGGAAGGATGGACATACACTTTGGCGGGGGGGGGTTGCTTGGAGGTTCCTCACATTTGATTCCTGGTGGACACTGGGGACAAGGAGGGGGGTGTTGTCTTTACTGGGGAAGGGTGGAGAACATCTGACAACAGATCACCCGTGCATACCCACCCATCAAACGAAACAGGTAAGCATGCAGGTAACTGGGGAAGGTAGATCATAAAGTAGAACCCCGCACATAGCAGCAATATGAAGTGGTCCTAGGATGTCTCATTCTCCCTGTTGACCCCAAACCTTGATTGAATTTGGCGGATGCTTGGAGAGGTAGACAGACCTGATGTACGTGAAGAGGCACCAGAGTCTGCTGATGGTCAGATGCATGTAAGAAAAAATATAATTAAAATCCTTTGAAGCTCTGACTAAGTAGCAAGATGTCAGTATAAGGATAAAACGAAACAAGATGCAGCCTGAAAAACATATAGGAAAATGTCTCTGTTTTATTTGTAATTTTGGAACAACTGTTTTTGGCTAATAGCAGCTTGGTAGTTCACTATTTTATTTTTCAGACGTTCTCATTACCTTTGCTGATTTCATCTCTCAGTCAACTATTTCTGTTTGCACTCCAATAAATATATGCAGTTTGTATGACTGATACTGCTTTTAATGATTAGTATTTCAGTTAAATGTTTAGTTTGGTAATGTATTGCATTCTACTTTTCATTCCTTCCATGCCAATGTTATTAAAATATTAAACCTTACTGCCTTTTGTCTCAAAGTAACTGATAAATATGAAAGTGGGCCATGTTCTGATCAGGGCATATACAACATGAATTTACTATGAGTGCAGAGACACTTTTTTATTTTATAATGGTCTAACATTGTCTCTGATTTTCTACTCTTATTTACGTTTCAGCTGAACCTGTTAGCAAGTTTAGAGCAGTTATTATTTCCCTGATTTCACTGCATGTTTTTTCTAACATGTTTGTACTGCATTTCTGAGTTCTGGTAGCTATTTCCTTCTTGCACTACTTGTCATGCTCTTGTGCATTTCCATTGTGTTTTCCTTATAGGTTCATAGGTTACTAGGCTAATGGCCCTAGGTTATTAACAAGTCTAGCCATGTAAAACCCTTGTTCCCTAGCTGACCATGGTTAGATGGTCATTGTTAGCAGAGTTAATCAGTGATTAGCACTGACTGCCCCTGTCCCTGAGGAACATAAGTGCCACCCTTGGAGTGAATTTGCGGTTTCCCATCCAATTGTCATGGTTCCGCTTAAATAGGGTCATTGAGGAACTGCTTCACATGAAGTGGGAGTTGGTTCCAGAGAAGTGGCAATCTCTGGAAGACATATCTGTCTCTCCAACATGTTCTGTTTATGTCACAGGCTAGGTTGAGATCCCTGGGGCAGGGTCAGAGATCAATCTGTAGGCTAAGCACAGGTTGTATCTCAGCAGCCTGTAGGATACAGAGTACAGAGACAGGGTCTTCAGTCTTTCCATATAGGTCATGTTTTGGAGGCTCTCAATTTTCTTGGTTAGAAACATCTGTGATCTCTCCAGTTGTTGCAGGTGTCTGATGAGGTACATGCAAAAGGGAGCATTGTACTCAATTAGTGGTCTAATGAAGGTCAAGTATAGAGGAGTTATAATATCCTTAGTCTTGCATGCGATGCCCTTATTTATGAGATGCGCAACATAGAAGGCTTTCCTTACCTCTGTAGAGACATGGTAATTGAAGTTTACATTGCTGTCAACCTGTATCCCCAAGTCTCTCACCACTGTGTTTGAGCTTAGGGGGGGTACTATTTATAATGTAATTTGCAGGGGCCACATTTTTGCCAAAGGGGATAACGATGCACTTTTATGCATTAAGTTTTAGACCGTGACTCTAGCACCAATCACTGGTCTGCATTAGAGTCTTTTGTAACATGTTAACATCATTGGGGGACTCAATAATTGCACCTAGTTTGCATTCATCTGTGAACTTGGTAAGCCACTGGCCATTTGCTTTTGCCTGGATGTCCAAGAAGTACATTCCAAATAGTAGGGGACCCAGCACAGATCCCTGTGGTGAAACACTGGTAACTAGTCTACTGGTGGCAGTGGAATCCCCAAATGTGACAGTATGCGTTCTGCTGGTTTGACAGTTTGCTACCGATCTAGTGATGTATGGGTTAATCCCGAGCTGGGAGAGTTTCTCAATGATACCTGAGTGTGGGATTTTGTTGAAGGTCTTGGCTAAGTCAAAATAGGGAGTATGTACTACTTTGCTCTCATCCAGGGCTTTGGTGACATTCTTGAAGAAGTCCACCAGGTTTAATAAGCAAGACCTGCCCTTAATTAAGCCAAACTGGTTTAAGGCAAGAGTTTGGAGGTTGCCTGTGTCCTTGCTGATAAGGTCCATGATGATTCTTTTCATTGCCTTGCAGATAAGGCTGGTTAGGCTTATTAGTCTGACGTTCCCAGGGTCGGTTGATGGACTCCCTTTGTATAAGGGGATTACTGTTGCTGTTCTCCACTCTGCTGGAACAAAACTAGTGTTCAGGCTATGGTTGAAGAGAGTGCCAAGTGGTTCCACTAGGTCTTGTTTTAGCTTGTTTAGTAATCAGCCTAGGATGTTATCTGGTCCCATGGAGGCTCTGTTTTTGGCCTTGCAGGGGGTGGATATTACCTGCTCTTTGCAGATGCTAGGTAGTGGCCTGATGACAGGGATGGTTTGGGGTGTGTCAGGTAGGAACGGGGGGGGGGGTGAAATTTCTATCAAATCTGTCCGCCAGCAGATTGGCAATTTCTTCGTGTTTAGTATAGGCATAAAGCTATCTTGTTCTCAGTTTCTTCCATTTGTTATATAACCTATTTATACTTGTGGTCCACCAGGGTTGCTGTTTCTTTGGGAGGACCTGGTTTTGATCCTGATAGGTAAATCAGAGTCTATACAGTTGTTTAAATGTCTATACAGGGCATTTGTGTGCTCCTGTGCATAGGATTCATTGTTGGTTTTGTTAGCAGAGGTTTTTTAAACTTGTTATACCCTTGCTTAGTAGGCTAAAGTTTGCTTTGGAGAAATTTTTCAGTTTATTTGCTCCTGTGGGGGTGTCCATTCTAAGCGTTACTTCAAATGAGACAGATTTATGGTCTGACCTGACCAAGGAGGGCAACACACAGGGGCTAGTGCTGTAACTCCCCCATGCTGGTGAGTACCAGGTCGAGGATATTCAAGCCCCTTGTAGGGGTACAGGCTAGCTGTTCCAGGGCATTTGATTTAACAAAGTCCAGGAACCTTAGGGCAACTGCATTTCTGCTTGTGTATATTGTCCAGTCTATCAAAGGATAGTTGAAATCTAACATGACCAAAGTGTTTGGCTGTATAGGGAGTGATTCTAGCAAGTCCAGGTAGTTGGTGTGTTTCTCTTGGTTCATATTGGGGGACCTATAGCTAGCAATGCTATGGTAGGATGTTTTATCTATATTTAATTGTACCTGTAGAGAGTTGTAGTGTTTAACCAGTCTTGAGGTGTATTTGGATTTAATGAAGATGGATACACCTTCACTGTTTTGGGGTCTGAATGTGTGGCAGTCATTGTACCCTTGTATGACTGGGGTGCACTCTGTGGCCTTGAACCAAGTCTCAGTGACTGCACAGACATCAGTATCTTCCAACCAAGGTGAGAAGTGCTTTCAGGGAGTGCAGTTTTTTGTTGAGGCTTCTAGCATTAAGCAGCATAGCCTTGAGTTTGTCTCGAGTGGATTTCTTTACGTCAGGAATTTTTTTGTTTTGACTTTGCCTAAAAAAGGCATTATGGGGGAGGCAATCATCTTTGCCAGTATCTGAAAGCCTAGAGGTGACAGGTGAAGGCCATCTCTGGCAAAGCAGTGTGGTCTGTAGACCATGTCTTCATTAACACATCTTTAAATAGTGTTCTAAAGTAAGCATTACCGAAAGCATGGCTATTACACAAAAGATCTAACATATACTACCAGTGGTGGATATATTTATTTATTTGTAGCTCCCACTGTATTTCATGTAGAAGTAATAGGGCCTTGCAGCATGACTGGATTTTCTTTTCTAGTGCTTTGGGACAGGGAAGTGAAGTTGCAGATTGTGTCTGTCTCTGGCTGAAATCCTGGATGATGGTATTTTGTGGAATCAGGAGAGAAGTCTGAAACCAGTAGCTCCATGTCTGCTATGATTCAGCAAGAAAAGGAGTTCCCTTGGGCCTAGTACCGAGAAGCCCTAAATGATTACTAGAGTTTTGGTATGTGATTTTCTACTTTTCTCATCAAAGGAACCAATGCGCCTGATCACTAGGATATTCTCGACGGAGTGGTGAGAGACTCTGACCGTCATTTAATATTTTTATAAGATTGTGGTTCCCCTCCCCAAATGCTTTGTGGATTACAAATAACTGGGATAGATATGAGCTCCAACTTGGGCCCCATCATGCTGGCAGCAAGACTGTAAATAGTCACTGGCCAGTGAACAGGGTATAATAGAGTGTTTCATAGTTGGTCTATTTAGGACTGATCAAGGGAGTAGAGGGTGTTAGTACTGCTGAATGACATTGCATTCTCTCATATTTGTATTGTGGTACTATAAATCTTTATTGTTCAATGATAATGCATTTTGCCATGATAGTACTGCTGCCTTAAAGAATCTTTACTGCTCAATGACATTGCATTTTCTCATATTTGTATTGTTGCATTATAAATCCTCATTGTTCAATGACATTGCATTTTGCACATGTTAGTCCTGCTGTCTTCAAGAATTTTGCTGCTCAATGACATTGCATTTTCTCATATCTGTATTGTTGTATCATGACTCTTTTATTGCTTAATGACATTGCATTTTTCCCGTGTTTGTATTGCTGCATTATAAAGCTTTACTGCTCATTGATATTGCCTTTTTTGTGCAAGTTTGAATGTCAAGACTTTCTTCTGTTGAGTTCTGGGGAAGAGGGTGAATGTATGTTTTATTGCATGCATATCTCACCTTGCTTTATTGCTAACTGGTGCACTGTTGAAATAATTTGTTTATGGTTGTGCTATTGCCTTTAGGGGTGTCACCAGAGTCAGGTAGGAAGGAACCCATATCTCTTCAGCTACACCTGTGGGTGCTCTACATATTTATTGGCATTTGTTTACTAGGATGGCCCACTAGGCGATAAACAGCCCATTTTCATTGTCCGGGAAGAAAAGCTCCATAAAACATAGAACATTTAGCAGTATTTACAATATGAAGAATTTCAGAAAAAGTATAACATTATACAGACAAATTAAGCTTTACATGAACAAAAATAAAGACAAAGGAAAACATTGGAAATACCTTCTTAGGATTACAAAAGTTAAAAAATTATCAAAAATATAATATGCAAGGATATATATTGTAGTTGTAGTTAAGACATCTGACGAGGTGAAACTGATAAAGTGATTTGGGATACAAGTAGACTTGCGAAGAAGATATGAGTTAGGTTATGATGGGAGGAGGTTTAGTATAAGTACAAATCCAGTTTGTAGACAGATGTTCACACAAGGAGGTTTTAAAAGAAGCAAGACTCTGAATGGTACGAATTGCTAATGGAAGGGTATTCCAGGCTCTGGCTACAACACAAGAGTAAAGTAGTTGGCCTGCGGGTAGGTTGGGCTTGTGGACTTGCAAAAGGTGATGTTTATCAGATCTAAGAGGCCAGTTGGGAAGACAGTAAGTAAATAAAGAGCTTAGAGCAGGGCAATCTGAGGGGTTAATAATTATTTTGTGAGATGTAGTTAATTGCATATAATAATGTATGCTTCACAATGAATCCTCTGCTTCTCAGACTAAGTACAAATGTTTTTGTGCAACAGCCTTGAGTTAGAAAATTAACTTTGCCAGTAATATTATAGCCCAGCAAAGCTTACTACAGCAAATCAAGAAGTTTCCCTGCTTCCAATTTGGCTGTTGAAAAATTCACCCAAGGCATAAACCCATTTTCCAATGAAGTATATTCACAGCTATGCCAGGACATTTGCTCAGCAATTATCTTTCTGAAACTGGAATTTGCACACTTGATCAAATTTTACATTTTTTGCAGGAAGTCACTGCTCTCAAGAAAATCTCCCTTCCTCCAGGTTGTAATTACATTGGAGTTGATTAAGGCATACCCTCCTCCACTAAGGTTACTTAATGCCTTTATTTTCAGAAAAATTCAAATGTAATGGTGGCCTAATGGTCAAGGTGTTTGCCTTGGAAACACAAGGTACAGGGTTTAAATCTCACAGGCTATGAACTATGAACCTATAATGTTATTCAATCAGATCATTTTCATACTATTCATTCTACTGATCCATTTTTACCTCCAGAACAATAAGCAAAACAATCAAGAAAAAGTAGGGGAAAAGGACTCTGGTTAGGGACAATTGTTAAATATTGGTATTAATTGAAAAAGCTGATGAAAAAAAAGAAAATGAATTAACACTTTTTTTCTGAAGTATAAGTCTATAGTTGTAAAGGCTATCAATATTTACTGCTTGCAGTCCACCTCCTTTTTCTCAAAAAAAAAATTCAATTTTACTAGGAATAGAACAATTGTTTTAGCCAAAATTAGGGACACCCTTACAATTATGGGCAGTTGAAGGGTATGAAATGGACTGTTATTTGAAAAACAGTGATTAAAGCTGAGAGAAGAACTGAGACAGGTGGGCATGAATTTTGAAGATGGTTTGCAAGTGGTACTAAATAGAAAAATTGTGACAGCTAACACAACACTCTAACTCCATGTGAAAATGACAACAAGGGGGTTGACAGTGATGATGATAATGGTAAAAGTTGGGGTCTGACTGCTCTACATAAAGCAGTAATGCCTGATTAATGGAAATTATTTTAAGGCATATGCAAACAAACTCCACACCCCGCGCTTGTTCCTGTCGCATGATTACTGTGGAAAAATATAAATAACAGTACACAAAGACACCGTGTACAACATAATAATGTTGACATGGGCTGAAATGTCAATCAGAAGGATGGAAAAGGCTTCAGTGTTATAGAAATGAGATGATGCAGTGGGTACCAAGCAACAGCAGTCCCGTTCGTGGTGTAACTAGAAATTGTGTTGCTACTTTAATAGTTCATTGACCAGATTCATTAACACCTACACTAAGTATACACAATTGTATTCAACAACATCCCTATCAGATTTTTGTGCTCTCTAGACACTCAAAAAGATTACATTAAGTATACACTTTGTGGCAACCGTTATGAATCCCCCCTTGATATTTAAGTGTGCAAGAAAATCAGTAGAAAGACTGAAATTAGGAGGAAGAATGTATGAGTTATGCTTGTGCTGTCTGTTTACTCAGAACAGTGCACATTTAGCATGCACATAGTGTAGGCATTAATGAATCTCAGAGCAGGAATATTTAGATAATTTCAGTGTCAAAAGAACTACCCTATGCCCATTTTGTGTTGTGTGTTTCAGGCTTGAAATCCACATAATAACACGTAGCCTATCCTACTGGAATTCAAAGTCACTACAGCCCTGTGCACCATGGCGTTATGAATATTTCAGTGGCTCATCAGTGATGCAGTAGGAACCTTACAGAGATCCACATGCTGGATACTAGATGCAGTGAGCAGCTCCATGTTTGCATCATAGGAAATGATATATAGCCATGCTGGAATTCCAGAGTACTGTGCCTGCCAGCCATGATTTCCATGTGGCTATTAAGGCTTAAATGGATAACAGTGGATGTCATAAATGGAGGGGGGCAGTTATCACTTTATTACCTGCCATATCATATTTAGTGCAGATAACATTGTCATGAATGTTTGTTTCATAGAGGCCTGGAGCTTGCAGATGTGACAGGTGATTACCAATGGGAAAAATATCATAAAGACAATGTTGTATAGTCAGCACACACAATTACATAAGGCTACACTATATAGCATGCCAGCTCACAATAGAAAACACAACCCAGTTCTCTAATGCACATAATACGACATGCAGATCAATATAAGACATGCCTGGAGCACAAAAATAACAGTGTGCCAGTGAAACACAAGGCAGGAGGAGCCGCCAGGTATGTAAGTAGTATCATGTTCTAGTCCTCAGGTGATGTCATCTGTCATTTCAGACATGGATGATTATCCCCAGTTGCCATCCCAAAATAATGACAGGTGACACTTATGACAAAACATGCTGAAAAAGTAGGGTTGTCACAGGGTGTGATGCTCTCTAAAGTGGTGGTTCACATGCCTAGCTCTATCTGGTATGGCACAGACAATGCCAGAGAATGCTCTCTATGTATGTAGTGCTGCAAAACATAAATGTATTTATTTATTTACATTTGTTTACCAGGATAGAGCACTGATCTCAATTGACATGTTTCATATTCAGCTGGAATTGTATAATAATCAAATAACAGGATGTTGCATATTATCAGAATGCAATATATATATATATATATATATATATATATATATATATATATATATATATATATATAAATTACATTATATCTTGCAATTGTTATCATTGATGGTAGAACAAGACAAGTACAAATCACACAGCAATTGATGGATGCCAGGGCAGTGGTGTGCAGTCACTGATGGGTTGTCATCTGACATAGAGGATAGTACAAGAAAGTCTATGAATGTGTAGCAAGTGCTACCAGATGTAGCTCCCCACCTAGACACATACTGTAGTACAAGATTCATTTTATTCCATTAGATCATAGAATATTCTGAGCAGTGTGTTTGTATGTCAGACATGAGCACTAGTGTTGTCATAAGATCTTGTCATCTGCAGAGTGCACACAAGATGCACACACACACACACACACACACACACACACACACACACACACACACACACACACACACACACACACACACACACACACACACACACACACACACACACACACACACACAACACATGGGTATAACTAAAACATAAGAGATGTGTTAGATTACTCTAGTCTAACCTATCTTTTCATGCAGTTCTTGGATGTGTAAACATTTGTTATCTGCTATGCTGAATACTAGGAGGTGGCAGGTACTCCTCCACACATATTTTAGTTCTATCAGTAATAGGAGGAATATGTGTGTGCAGATGACCTCTCCATTGCCAGACAGTAAACAGCCCTGGCATCATCATGCACACACACTCTACATGTATTATAGGGTATATACCTGACAGAGCAAAACTAATAGCTATGTGCATATCCCTATGTGCCACTGAGCCATGCAGATATGCACAGTTGTTCATGCCCAAAGTGATTGCTGTACCAACAAATGGCATATGCAATGCATTTTCTGGTGTCTCAGTATGGCACTGCATTAGAATCACATTTATATGATCATCATTATGTAAAAGGCAAAAGATGCAGTCATTGTTAGCTAGCCAAATATTTAGGCATTGCTCCTACAGTGCATTACAGGAGACAGTATAGCAAAGTAAGTTAGCATCATCAGAAGATTTACGTCTGTCCACGGTGTCATTTGCACACAGTACCAGACATGCAGAAATGTCCCTGTTGTCAAGACAAGTACTTGTGAGGATGCAAACATTTGTGTCTCACTGTTTAACAGCCCCCCCCCCCCTTGCTGGTGCTGAAAGTGGCTGCAATGTTTTAAGCAAACCCCACAACAATGTTTGGCTTCTCATAACTATACTTTGCCCCTTTGGCTCTGCCCTTATGCTCAGACAACCCTTTTCACTGGAAAGCATCCTGCCAGTTCTAGAAATGGTATCTGATTACTAAACCCTTGCAGATCTAGCCATCATTATTATGCTAGTGTCAGGCTCAATACCCTGTCTTATGATGACTATAGATGCATTCTTCACCATTTTTATTATGCTTATACTGTATCTAGATAAGACTGTAAAACCATAACTGTACACACTTCATCACTGGTTTCAACACCCAGCATCTGAATTACTATGGTCACCTCTGTACTTCTGCCTTCCCTAACATCAACGCAAAAATGCAGCAGATGTAGTTCTGCACTAACATCCAACGCATATGACCATACACTAGCAAAACAAGTGTGTATCCCCTTTTTCACATGCACAGGAGAGAAGTGCACACACACATGCTCACACACACATACATATCCTGTATACAAACACACACATACACACAAAAAAAAAGCACATGGAAAGATTACAGTTGAAACATAGTTACAAGGGCAGGTTCAAAGACTGTACACCTACCTTCAGTACTTCACACAGCCCATAGTGTAATATTGTTCCCTTTTTTTGTGGCAGGCCTGAGTGCTACATTTACAGTATTGCCAGTGCAGTGCACATTATGGAATGCCATGTATGCAAAACATGCAGTCTTTTCTTCCCTGCTGTAACAAATGCACAAAAATGTCAATACTACCCAAACAAAAATAATATGCTGTGTTGCTGTGCATTACTGGATGCAGTGAAAGGTCATCTAGTGTTTACAAGCACAGTCCTTTTACCACCATTTATTCATGTAAATAAGGGGAAAAAAGGATAAATCAGGTGAATTGGATAAACTTCACAAGTGATCACTATCAGGAACTGCAATCATAGGGAAGCACTTTTCTGTGCTAAATTTTTGTAGCCAGTGTCAATGCATGCAACCATGAGACATGTACGTATTTTGTAGTTACCAGATGTTTTATTAAAAAAAAAGACATGGTGTGGGGGAGGGGACTGGTCACTGTTTTAAGCTTTTTCTCACTTTTGTGGTGCAACCATCCATCTGTCTTTTCCAAAGATTTCAGGAAAGCTGTGTTGCAGGCATGTGCTTATAAGAGATTTTCTGTCATTTCCAAGGTCATACTTCTTATAAATAACAGAAAATTACTTGTTTCACTTTGCATTTTATTGTTATATTTGTGCATTACCCAAAACCAACACAAGGGAATCCAGTAGGAAAATAATCGCTCACCAGTCAAATGACATTTGGATATGCAATTTATACACATACATTTTTAATACTGAAAAAAAAAACGAGTTGAGCACATAAAGAATAATACAAGTAAGTAAGAAATGGACTTTTTCATGTAACAAAGGGGGTTAAAATTGTACCAAAGTATGATTTAACACCATATCATATTATTACAATATATATATTTATTACATACATGTACGTTTGTTTCAATACACTCTATTATATATTTTTTTGGTTATAACATAAAAGATATATAAGAAAGTGAAGGAACTGACTTTATGGTTTTATATGGTTGTTTCACTTTAAGAAAAGAACATTTTTAGGCAATTTATTCAATGACCAATTGGTTTAAAATTAAATGTTTCTTGTGGTTGTTTTTTTTAAATCAGGTGATTAATATGTGAGGTTATAAAATTACTAAACAGATTTATTCATGCAGTTCTGATGAAGTCCTGGTTCTTTTTAGGGACGAAAGCGCATTGTATGATTTTTTTTTTTATCTGCTCAACTCACTTAAAAAATTGTGTGTATAAATTGCACGTCCAAATGTCATTTGATTGGTGGTCGATTTTTTTCCTACTGGATTCCCGGGTCTACTTTATTTACGCGAAAGCTTAAAATAGCGAATGCATATGCATCGAACCATATGCATCGAACTGGGAAAACCATCGAAAACAATAAAAACAGAACTACATAGCAAGCATGACATGTAACAGCTGTAGGCACGGGGGCAATTCCCCCTGCACCCTCCACACCCCCCGCTACTTAAATATACCAACTCTGAGATCGCACTACATTGAAGTAAACAGAAATCTCCACCTACAGAGATTTCCATTTACAGTTTTCAAAGTTTTGCACTTTCGATGCATGTGGTTCGATGCATATGCATTTGCTGTTTTAAACTTTCACGTAAATAAAGTAGACCCAGATTCCCTTGTGTTGGTTTTGGGTTTTTGAGTATGGAATACTTGGGCCAGTGTTTTCTTTTGCTTTTGTGTATTAGATATTTTATAGTGTATGTCATCGTGTTTTACAGTTTTTTACAGTTTGCTTGTCTGAAGTTGATGACTTTGTGTTTTAACAGTCATCTGGCTGTTATTGTACCAGATTGCACCTCTGACTAGTTAAATAAACATTTTTCCTTTGATTTTTACACATTTTTTACATTACATTGCAGTTTCAGTCTGTTTTATTAAGAATGCTTATACTGTACATTTTACAGTTGCCACTACTTTTGTGAGAAATAGCTCTGTCATTTTGTTACACTGAGTGTTATTTTGTTGGATAACATATACAATCAAAGAAAGTGTTCTCCTGTGACTTTCCACTTCTTTTTTCTCTTTTTAAATTTGTACATTTAATGTTACATTACAGTGCAGTGTCAGTTGGTTTGCTGGCCAGGATATAAACTTGCTGAGGGCAGTAATGGTTATTCTTTTGCAGAGAATAATTTTCTGCTGTTTCTGAGGGTTGGCCATTATTGCCTGACATTGTAGCTGCTCTTTTATTGGTTCCTTCACTTTATCTCATTTTAATAGTGATGGATGATACTCTGCATAGCACTGTGCAATGTTATATTCAATAGACTCAAGCACTTCAGCATCAAATACTTTCTTAGGAACCATGGTTAACGCTACCTTCTAGTTAAAGATGTACAAATCACAGAGTAAAGCAGTGGCACATCGTTGCACTTCTAAAACAATTTCACAGCCTGTCTAGATCAAATTATTTACAGCATACCTTGTGTTACTGAACCAAATTATCTATATTTATTGTTTCACTTTGAATCAATACCTTAACCAGGAGCCAAAACATTACAATCTTCCCTAATTCACCCTTAATATCAAACTAACCTTCTAGCCAAGATAGAGTAGAATATGTACTGTATACTGTTAACTTAATGCTCAGACCTAAATTAATTTACATCTAGTATTTGTCTTGAACTAAGACTTTAATCCAGAAGCTGAAACACTATTACATTCTCTTATTCATCCTTAACATACTTTGCACCCCTGGTCTGAAATGGAAGGTCTGCCAGCTAATCTGCCCTCTGGTGCCAGCCTCATAGCACTTGGTATACTCAGGCAATGTAAGAATTGCCTGGTGCTCAGTGCTCACAGATAATGATCTTGTAGTTAACTCATCACTGTCTATTTGTGAGAGGTGCAAGTTCCTAGCCAAATTTGTGGCCACACTCTCACAAACACATCCTGTAAGTATCACTCTCCTACACCACACTCTGTACATGCCCATACTAAATTATCATACACTGAGGCACTTAAATATCCTTTCCGAAGCTCCAACACACTAGCAGGTGCAAAGCTCATCTTAAACTAAGTACTGCAACAAATTAGTGATAATACAGCTGTAAGTCATCAAAAAACAGCAAATCCTAGACTTATTACAGCAAAACAATCTTCAAACATAACTGGAAATGTACTAATAATTGGTGACTCCATAGTTAGGCACATTGATTCTGCACTCATGAAGCTGGACAAAAGCAGGGTGACAGTGAACTGTCTCTCAGGGGCCAAGATTGCTGACATTACAGGGGCCCCAAGGACCTTTAAACCAGATAAATATGTTTGCAGCATGGTGGTAGCTCATGCTAGAGTAATTGATCTGTTGTACAGAACCCTGATGGTCATGGAGAGAGACCTGTCAGAGCTCTCCATGCATGGCACAAATGCAGGAAAGACCTCAGTATTGAGTGGAATCCTGCAATCATCAAAATTATGCTAAGGTAAAGAGAAAAGATGATTGGCTTTAAGAATGGGCTAAATACCTGGTGTCATTCGTGAGGAAATTCAGTGTATGTCAGCTTAGAATGAGATGCTTCAGCAAGGAGAGTTTGTATCTCTCATTCCAATGCTTCCACATTCTGGCAAAAGCTTTTGCTGCCCTCATTGTGCCTTTTTTAAGCAGGGTCCAGCTGATGGACCTCCCAACATAACTTACTTAAAAATCAGCCACAGGACCATATCAAACCAGCTGTACTTAAATCTAGAAGTCTAAACAACAAATCACCGGACTTTGTGGCCCTCCTGCATTTGGACCACATCCATGTATGTGCTGCTATAGAAACCTGGTTTAAGTACTCTGACAATATTCCATCAATATCTGAGTTTTAGGCTTACCAGTCATATAGACCTCTAGGGAACTGTGGTAGCATATCCATATTTATTAGACATCTTGTTGCCTCACAGCAAGAGGTTCTCCCGTTCAATTCCCGGCTGGAGTGCGGGGAGTGCCTTCTGTGTGGAGTCTGCATGTCCTCCCCATGGTTGGGTGGGCATTCGAAAGACATGCGTAAATAGACGTGCCTTTGTTGAAGGTTGAACATTGAGCTGGCACCTCGGCATTCATAAAAATTAACTGCCAATCATTAGCGGACCGGAGTTCCGCTGTGGCGACCCCTAACCAGGAAAAGCCGAAAGACAACAACAACATTATCTCAAGAGAGATACCAAGAGACACACAAACAGAGCTTACAGAGATTCAAGTCACAGTAAATAGAATCAGCTGTCAGATCATAATGAACTACTGGACCCCTTTATGGATCCAGAAAATTGCACATAACATTGCTAAATATTCTTGATGAACTGTCCATAAGCACCATCGCTGCTATCCTAAGTGAAGTAAGATATGCACAAAAATCATTCGATTTTGTAAACAAGAACTCCATGGACCCGATTGTTAATGAACCCACAGGAGAAAACAATATACTTGACCTATTCCTAAGAAACTAAGCATCTGTAGGTACTGTTAACAAGGTATCCCTCTTCACTGGTCAGGCCACACCACAAACAAGTAAACTTCTCCATCAAAATCTCCAAACTGACAAAAGCAAGTATAACAGAATTCAATGACTTTTAATGTACAAATCTCCTACAATTCTATGGTGAAGTCTCCAAATTTGAGTACAACAGTATTATCCATAATGCTGATACTGCAGAGTTATCCAGACACTTTCTACTTACACCTGGCCAAATGTATTAACCTGGTAGTCCCAACTAGATCCAAACAAATGGGGAGGTTTAAAAACAAACCAGCATGGTGGTCCTCAGGCATTCATAAACCATGTCATGAAAGGAAAAAAAAACTTAAAGCTATATAGCACAACAAAAGACCTGCAAATTAACCAGATCACCAAACAGCTGGATAAGAAGCTAGAAAAAGTCATCAGAAAAAGCAAAGGCATACCGTGAATGCAGAGTAGCTACAAAAGCCAAGTAAATCTACAAATCCATCTTTGGTTATGTCATAGAAATAAGAAAACATCTAACATTGCTCAGAGCATATTCATAATGGCTTTACCTACTGTGAATATTGCCAATATACTAGCAAATAAACTTAGTGTCAACTTGACCCCAGAGACATCTATTCCACTTATTCTTGATGAAATCAAACCACCAACCATCATAAAAGTACATGTGCTGAAGGTAATGTCAAAAAGGAAGGATACTTCACCCATGTGGCCTGACAACATACTTGGTTGCCTACCTACTAGCACTAAACAAGCACTGGTGAAGGCATTCCTTCACTTTTAACCAAAGCCTGGCTATTGGTTTTATCCCATGGGAGAGGGGCACAGCTGTGATGCCACTCCACAAGCGTGGCCCCACCACAGACCCCAGAATTTACAGAGCTATCAGCCTAATGAGTCTAATATGCAAAGTCATGTAATATATGACAACTGACCTAATTTAACTATGATATTAAAAATTTGATCAGACTCAACCCCCCAGCAATTTGGCTTTGTAAAGGGGAGATTCTATTTAATGAATCTTGTGAACTTCTTTGAGAGGTCTAGCCAGGTCATAGACTGTGGGCAAGTTATCAACATAGTGTATCTTGAACTTGCCACATTCAACACTATTATAATAAACAAGCTGAAGGAGCTTTAATTTGACACGTATGTAGCAAGGAGGCTGGCCAACTGGCTTAGGGACAGGACTTTTACACTAAGAGTAGGGAGGGGAGTGCATCTTCTGAAAGTATGAAGGTGACGAGTGGAATTCCTCAGGAATCTTTGTTGGAACATCTGGTATTTCATATCTGCTACTCAGATTTTCAATTATTAAACAAAGATCTCTGGTTAATAAATAGCTGTACCTGAGAGTTGTCATCAGGTTCCCCCTCTGACATGCAGGCACTCCAACAAGAGCTTACACTGGTCAATAGCTGGTGTACAAAAATGGACTCAAACTCAATGCCAAAAAGTATAACATTGTACCATTTGGTAACCACCTTCTAGCTGCAGTTTATAGCATCCTTCTAGCTGCAGCGTATATCATAGATAACACACCACTTTAAAATGAAAAGGTAGAGAGAGATCTAGATACTTGGGAGGATAGCGTCCTCACATTTGACCATCACATTGCAATAGTGGTTAGGAAATACTTTCACCTTGCACGGCTCAATACAATAGGTATTTCTTTTAGATCAAAAGAAGTCCTCACTTTCTTGTTCTCCTCACAGATTAGACCCACCAAAGAGTACAAGTTCCCTTTAGGATATATCTTACTAAGCATATCAAGCAGTTGTAAAGACCCCATAGGTTTGTAACTAAAAAGATCATGGGCTTAAAAGACCAGAACTACCTAGAAAAGAATAGAGGTTTTATCCCTATACTGTTTCACATAGACTCCGTAGGGAGGATCTGTGCCTTGCTGTAAGGGATTTAGTAGCCCAAGAATTCTTATACTTCCATAAATCTAACAACCAGATAAGACCAGAGATATAAAGCTACTCCAATAAATAAATAAGACAAGCAGGAGGGATAGATTTTTACAAAGTCCCTACCCCTTCTTTGGAACAAACTTTCTCGCCAAGTTAATTTGTGTGGCACACTGTCTGCCTTTAAAAAGGAGCTGGACAACTGGATGGATATTCATAATTTTACTCCTGGTATGACTGGCCTGGCAGTCCTTGAAAAGGGAGGCAAGGCCTAAGGTTGGGTACTGGTAAGGTACAAATGGCCTTGTGACAAAGTTGCCTTGTAACTCCTATGATCCTATTATCTATATATCAATTACATGGATTCAAGATTGTAAAGCGTGTGATCCCTCAAAGGAAAAGTCTAACTAGAAGTCACTTTTTTCTGTGCCAGTAATAGGAGACTATAATGGTTAAAACAAAATTCCTGTGCCACTCTATACCACTAAACCACTCCATGAAGCAGATTAATAAAATTATACACCATTAATAAAATAAGAAATACAGTGATTCGCACAGCAGAAGTTGTATAAAACATCAAATAACAGCAGGTAGTAATAAGCAGACAACAGTTTAATGAAGGTATTAGTGGGTGAACAATCCAACGCTTGGTGAATTCTGCTTCACAATGATAGGAAGAGCCGACATCGAATATTATTGTGAAGCAGAATTTACCAAACGTTGGATTGTTCACCCACTAATACCTTCATTAAACTGTCTGTTAATTACTACCCATTGGTATTTGGTGCTTTATACAACTTCTACTGTGCAAGTCGCTGTATTTCTTCTTTTCTTACAAGTGTATTTTGGTGTGTGGATTTCAGTGACATTACCTGACACTTTGCTTTGGTTTTGTGTGGTTGTGTTTTTTAAAATTATAGTTGAAAAAAGAACTCATGTCTCTTGATGATGCGAGTGATCCTATAACCCTTTACCTGACATAATTTACTTAGGTAGTGCCTGCAAATAGTAAATTATGATCAGTGTATTACCTCAGTAAACAAACATAGAATAAAATTAATAAATATGTTAAGAAATCTGTTCCTCTTCCTATCACCATCTGTCATTAGTATAAAACCACCAAGACACTGAAAGCAGATTAGGCAAAAACATTTATTTTCTGAAAAGATAGCAATACATCTAAACTATACTAATAAGGTTAGACGAATACACACACACACACACACACACACACACACACACACACACACACACACACACACACACACACACACGCACGCACACTAACATGTCAGAATTACAGACACTAAATACACTGACCAAGTCATCTGGAATATTCCTTCCAGTCATAGTTCACATTTTAGATTGACAGTAGAATATCCAATTCCTACTCAGAACTTGTACAATATTGCTAGTTTTTGCATATATTCACATACTGTGCGCTTTCTCATGAGTTCATTCACATAGCTACACAAACTGTAATCCTCATGGAACAGAGAACAGACCAAGGTCATTACTTTGTTTCAGAACAAAGCAGCACTATGAGACTTGTCTAGCTTGCCAAATGATACAGTTTGCTGTAAACATTTCTAGTCTTCAATACAGAAATCCATTTTGTCAGTTGTAATGTTTTAAATCGATTTTGACACATATATTTTTTGATATGTCAATATAGGTGTAACAAAATAAAATAATCCAGTTCAACATACATGCAAACTCTAGACAGAAGGTACCTCCTTAGATTCTGCAGTACCTGAGCAAAAAAAAAAAAAAAAAAGAAAACACAGAATATGCAAAGAAGGCATTAATAAGGACTCATGCTACCAAAGCAAATACCCATACTGGAGATTAAAATATATTTTTAACCACACTGGAGATAAACAAGTATTTTATCCATTTACCTGTTTATTGCAAGTGAGAGCAATGTGTGGTAGTGTGGTGTTTCACTAATAAGGACTCTTCGGTGCCTTAAAAAATGGATTAAAACTTCAATATACTGTGAAGGTGTTCCCATGTACAGGCTTAGTGCATGCACAGTAAACATCCTACATGCCCCAGACTACCAGCAGAAGCGCACTAAAGTATGTTTATACAATGACTTTATTTAGAAAAGGTAAGTTTCTTTCTTAAATACTGTCATTATATAATAGCAGTAACCTACTCCTATGATTGGATAATTCAGGATTTATCCACGGTTGGCTTTGTTTAATAGTGTGGACTTTGCCATCCTGAACAAACCGCACCATGGGTAAATCATGGGTTACTTGCACCAAGTTTTGGGTTATTGATAAATTAGATTGTAGTTCTGGAGATGGTGTAGAGGAATATAGCTAAGAAGGTGAGAGGAATGGTGGGTATGCTATATGAAGAAAGCTTAACAAAGCTCAACCTGTTTGACTAGACATGATATGGTTAAATAAATCACTAGCTGTCATGGAATTAATATGTTAATTAAAGACAGGACAGACAGGAGGATAATGACCAGCAAGTAATGAAAACACAATTTAACCTTGATATGAAAAAGTATATTTTTTTCACAGAAGGTTGCAAATAGGTTAACTGAACTAGTTGAAAGAGTGGGTAGAGGGGAGATGTAACCTTTAAAACATCTTAGGATACTTGGAGGGATTAGATGGAAGGAGTGGGACAAGTGCCTTAGGCTAGCTGGAACGCTGTGGCTGACTAGACACTCACCTATCCTCAGCTGGTTTATTTAATGTCATTTAATATAACCTCCACTCTATGTTACCCTGTTTGAATTTTTTAAACTCCCTATGCCCAACTCAACAGACTGCTGGCCCTCCAGCTTATCCCTTCACCCCCCTCTCCTTGGGTACCCCTATAGTTCCTTTCTGACAGTTCTGGATATCTTCATTAGATGGCCCCCTGTGACATCAGATAGATGGACTTATGGCATAATTCTGTACAGCCAAGGAGCAAGGATCCAATTGGGAGCAGTCACAATGGTGGTGGGATTCATCATGTAGTAATGATTGGTCAGCATCCCAACCTCAGGAGGAGTGGCTTGTAGAGATGGCAGGGTGTCTGATGCAGGCACCCACCCACCAAAAAAATGACATTATGTAACCCCCCCCAACCAAGGTGGTCAGTGGTCCATTTCTCCACCTTCCCCCTAAGATAGGAGAACTTGCCATTGGCTGCTTCATCCTTTCCCCCTAAAAAACTCTACCAATGGTCTGAGCCCATTTCCAAACTTGGGTTGCTGGAGGCACAAACAGATGCCTTGCTTCTGCACCACTGAGCTGGCTAAGTTGACTTCTTTGCTGCATTATCGTGTTCCCTCTAACATGTTATTTTCATTGCTGTCTTCACACAGTTCATACTGAAGTTCTGCTTCAAGGACTGACCGATGTTTAATACCCTTTGCTATCAATAAATCCATAATAAAGTTATTGCACAGATTAATCTTTTTTAAGAACTAGTATTCCTTCCTGTATACATAAAAAACAGTTGTGTTGCACAGGCCTCTATATACTTCCAATTTGATACTAGTCCCTAGTGTAACCATAACCATTCTTTGTCCAAGAACATGCCAGAAGACTTGATGCGGGGCATCTCATTTCACAAAATGTGTTTGCACTTCAGTAAAGGCTGCATTACAGTTACCTGATTCATAGCCTTCTGACCTCTCCTGAACCTACTTAGAATTCTTTCTTCGCCTTTCCACAAACATGTTCTGCTACTTCATTTTCAGAGTCTAAGCAATTTGTTGTCTTAGATTTTTTTGTTGAGGCATTATAGCAGCACTTAAATGACTAAAATCTGCTTTGGGGACTTGGAGACTGGGAATTTGATGTTGACACCTCACAACTGGAAATAATTTACTTTTGTGGTGTCATGTATTTTCCTGTAGCAGCTACTTTAGACTGAAGTTTAACTCAACATATTTGCCATCTATATTTGATTTAGATATAGAGCTGCTACAACCAGGATCAACATGAAGATGGTATCTTGTTTTTGTTGGATCCTATTTTATTGACACCCAACAATAAGGGAGATCAGTGAATAGGCTCAGAAGGAGAGGATTTACAACCTAGCCCAAGCATATGTGACCTCAGAGTTGGTTATGTTAAGAAGGGGGATACTGGGTGTTAGGCTTCCTCAGAGTGGTATGGAACCTTATCCCCACATAAAATATTTTCATCTTTTGAGTCTGTTCATTAAATTCAGCACTATTACTTTAAACTTAATGAAACATAGCATGACACCTGATGTTTGTTTCTGCTACAGACCAAGTTGATGTGATATCCACCTCAGATTTTACCAATCACTATCTCTTTGCATGGTTGTTTCTATGCTGTATCCTAGGGGTGGATTAAGTTTTAGAATTTCTGCCCTGACTCTATTGTGGAATCATGTCTGTACTGGGTAGCATTTGTAGCCACATTGTATTGTTATGTTCTTCCCCAGTTGCAGGACGTTTCATGTGAACGAGTGCTTTCTACATCTAATGGTCTAAGTACTGACTACTTGTTGATGCTTCTTTTTATGTATCATACTACCAAGAGGCACCTCGGTGTTTCCTAAAAAAAAAAAAAAAATCTACTTCCAATCATAAGCGGGCCGGAGTTCCGCTGTGGCGACCCTTACTGGGAAAAAGCCGAAAGACAAACAACAACAACTACCAAGAGTTGTTTGAATAACTAAGTTGCCTCCCTCCCCTCTAGTTGTGTGTAGGAACTTTATCATTTTGAGGCTGAATGTTATTCATTGTTGTTGAGTATCCTGTAAGTGGCCCCTTATACCTTCTCAACCACTGGTTAGTTCTTGTGGAGTGATCTGTCTGACTCCATAAATATGACAATTTCCATAATGAGTTTTAAGGGAGATCTTCTGTCCTGCCTGTCTATAACCTTGCACAACTGTTCCAGGCAAGCAAAACTGTTTAGAGTGGCATTGAATGAATGGCTCAGCTATCACTTCACATTGGTGAGATGTGAGTCTAAATTTTCGTGCTGCGAACGTTGTCCTGTTGTCACTCCTGTATCTTAATCTTCCCGTGTGTGGCATATAGCCCTACTCCCCCTCTTCCTTCTTTTTTATTTTCTTTTCCCCTTCTATTCACATTTTGTTGATGTTAATTCTAAACTGATTACTGTGATACTTACTGAGTATTGCACAAGACAAATATCTCGTGCCAATTCACATTGTGTTATCATTGTTCAGTGTAATAAAATGCACAAGCACATCAGTACTTGCAAATTTACTGTTTGTTTATACTGTCTCTGGAAAATACTTTCATGGTGTCAAGCACTGTAGCCAAAAACAGACAAAATAATTGTATAAATGTCAGCCATGTCCTATGTTTAGGATTTAAGTCAGTTCTCTTAAAACTGTAGGATTTGACTTAGTTCTCTTAAAACACTCTGCTAGATCTAGCTACTGTATCAGCTGAACAAATTAATAAAAAAAGTAAAAAAAAAATATAAAAACCTCCGTGTAACTAAGAAATAATCTTATTGTAATGTACAAAGAATGAGTGAGCTTGTGACTCAGTTACATTGACATATACTGTGAAACAAATTAAAATAATTTTGAACAGAAGGAAAAAAAAGATAGTTAAAGGGATAAACAACTGCTTTAGCAGCATAATGGTGAGAATACCTGAAGTTATTGTAAATATATGCTGACATCTAGTGGCAGATTTTATTAATTGCATTTTTTCTTCATCTCTTCTGGCAACATCCCTTTCAAAGAAGTACATTTATCACACACACTTTGAACAGTAATTTCAAGTAATCTTGAATTGGATAAAGTGAGCATACAAAAACTAATGAATAAATGAAGTAGCAAATCTTAAAAAAAAAACATTTATTCCTAATACAAGATTATGATTTGCCTTGTGTAAAGTAGCACTAACTGGCATTATATTTTTCAGTACAGAATGCAAGCATAGCATTTGAAGGTGATACCTTCACTTTAACATCTCGCACCAAGGAATGAGTTCATATCACAAGTCTGATGGCTGTTTAATCCAACAGAGAGGATAAAACAGATGTAACATATGTGGTTGATGAAGCAACAGATAAGCACAGCTCTTGAAAGGCTAAAAGAGACCCTATCTAATCTGAAGAGTAACAAAGACAGGAGACAATGCAGGAGATAAGGGGATGGGTATACCTCAGGCAAACAACTGTAAAAAAATAAAAGAATGAGTAAATTAAAACTGCAAATCAAGTTTGATAAAATGTGAACACTATATAGAATGAGTGGGGCAGCAGGATGCAAAGAAAAGGTAACATGGAAAACCGAAATATGAAAACAAAACTAAACATGAAGACTTGGGCCATGCATAAGGATATAATTAAAGTGGCTTGAAGTTTTTTTGCAAAGAAAGGAGATAAAGCAGATAAATACATCATGCTGAAAAAAAAATAAAATCCACAACTAGGACATACAGTAGCAATTACTTACATTATGGTAATGGCAGGTTATGAAATATGCTGCAGTCTACATGTGTAATAGAACTGCTCAGTATTACTAGTGTACAGAGATGCCAGAAGAAACAGAAAACTTCAGATACTCTGGTCAACTGGAGAAAAGATTTTAAGCTTCACAGCCAGCCCCATCGGTTCTGCTAAAAATGGACTCTGCACTAGTCAGTCTGTCCTGCAATGTTCATTTATATTCCCTCTGCAATACTGAATTGTTTGTGTGATGCCACTCTTCGAAATACCACATGCTCCCACCATATTTACAGCCTGTGGATCTACTTTGGTAAACAATATTTAGTGAATTGCAGTAATTTGTGCCACCCTGGCATCTACAGACTTTATAAAACTTTATACAAAAGGGAAGAAACTAGGTAATATACATGGGAAAACAATACCAAAATGAAATTAAGGAGAGTCCTATTAGTCAGTGTCTTCAAGCTGCCAGATTTGAAGTGAAACTTCCCAACAGCCGTTTCCCTTAAAAGAACCCTTCCCCCTTCATAGATCTTTTTTTCAGGAAGCTTATTAAGGGAATCTGCAGTGAGGCATTAGTGGATTTGATGCACACAAGCAAAGAAGGCATAAAAGATCTTACGATAGGGACATTTGAGTGCAAGTTACTGCACCACAATATAGAATAATATAAACTCAGGAATGAAGAACCACATAAGAAATAGGGTCTTGGCTTCAGAGTGGTGACTTTTAAAGTAACAGGGGACATGTCAGAAAACATGCCTAGGTGGTATTAGAGAAAGCACCTAAAATTACATTGCACTCATACTGGCAATCACAACAGAAGATGTAAGTAATGCAGCTAAACTAAAGGCAAAGAAAATGAGACAAACAGATGAAAAGAACTGACTTCTGTTGTTTCAGAAGAATTGTTTTAAGGATGGGAAGGAAAGAAGGGAGGTAGTAGGAAGAAAAAAAGCAGTGGATAGAGGACAATCAAGTAAGGGATTACTGAGGAAGCTAAGAATTTGCTCAGACAGACAATTAGGAAAAAGGAAGCAAGATGAAGGGAGTTTTACATAAAAAATGTGACAGACAGAAGCTGCAGTATTCAAATAAGGAGCAGCTGCATGCATCCCAAATACAGACTATTGACCATAATCACGATAAATGCCTTGCGTTAGACTAGGTTTATCAAGTACACCACAATGCAGCAGGTAGAAGAGATTTGTCAAAACCATTTGGTCTGGTAATTTGTGTAGATGATTAAGGCCATGAGTTGCTGACAGTCTACTTTCTGTAGTCCTACTGTGTGACTCTGAACAAGTCAGTTAACCAGACAGTATTCTCAGGCAGAGTCTAGAAAAAAATCTATGTGGATCAGTCTTCTACCCCATTTAACAAACTCAGAAATGAACTACCCTGGAAGAATCCCAACATACACAAATTATACAACTAAAGTAAAAAAAGTAATAGCTAACATTAGGAAGTGCAACATCCAGCAGGGTAACAACTCTCTCATCAAACTAAACAGACAACTGAGAGGGCAAATTAAGTCTACCAAAGTGATTTATAAGGTAAAGATAGGCTCTCAGGCCAAGGACACCCACAAGGCTTTCTTAGCTATGTTTGAAACCTCAAAAGCAGTATACAACAGTACATGGAACTGATTGTTAATGGAGCCATTCACATGGAGCTTGAAGATATAGCAAATCTGCTGGCCAACAAATTCAGCTCAAATTCTATCCCCCTCCAGCCACCCACAAGTAATAGCATCAAATGGATGCCATTGGGAATAACCATAGACTCCCACCTAAAATTTGATAGTCATCTGAACTTAACTATTAAAAAAGTACATGCCAAACTGGGGTCACTCTACCATATCAAACCATTTCTTACCAACAACACAAGATCAGCCATTGCTCACTCCCAACTTCTATCCACCCTACTCTATGCATCTCCCATTCTGACTAATCTCAACAAAACTGAACTAAGCAAAATGGAAGCTTGCTATAACAGAATTGCCCGCTTTGCTGCAAATTGCTCATATAGAACTCATCACTGTACTGCTTTGAGACAGCTCCACTGGCTTGAACTGCCCAACCTCCTAACCTACAATCAGCTCTGCCTCTGTCATTCTATCTATTACCTCCCCAATAAGTGTCCTGCCCTCAAAAACCTAGTACAACATCACTCAGCCAAAAGGCCTCTTAGATCATCAAGCAAACTACTACTAGAAGTCACCAACAGCTACAATAGCTTTGGAGATGCACTATATAGTAGTTCTGTGGCTAAAAAATGGAACTCTGTCCCTACTAGCATTCAAAACACATCATCCAAAGCCTCCTTTAAAGACCTCATCAGGCAACATCTCAAGCAAAGTTAGCAGTACCATGATTGCTCCCCAGGCTAGTGAAAGCGGATAACATATACATACTAAATCTAGAGCAATTGATAATAGTCTTTCAATCTTACTCACAAACACTGGCTAATCTACAATGTACCTGTGTACTATGTATGTATTCTACCTATGTTCCAAAGTTTAGCCATACACCACAAATCTATTACTTACCTTTATTTTTAAAATTAATATTTTTTTGATTGTTCTCTCCACTGTAACTGTTTGTGCCGCATACCACTGTAAAAACATGTCTCTTGTAATTTGTGTGTATACTGATCATGTCTAAATAACTAAATGTGTCTGTAATTTTTCTTTGTGTAGCTTTTCTCCCCAGGCCTCTGCTGAAAAAGAGCCTTTTCGGCTCAGTCAGACACCCCCGGTTAACAAATGTAAAATAAAATAAAATAAATAAATAAAATGTAACTCCCAAATATCACTAGGCAGTAGGTCCTAAATGTGCTCTCTAAGGCTAAGAACACCACATCAATGGACCCAGTAATATTGCAGGATGTCTCCTAAATAGCCTGAAGCATGACCTATGTGGACCTCTGGAGTCACTGTTTAACCACAGCCTCCAGACATGTTTAGTGGCACTTGAATGGTGAAATGCAACAGTCATTCCTCTGCACAAGAACGATCCATCAATTGACCCTGGGAACTACAGACCTATAAGGCTAGCTAGTCTCATATGCAAAGTCATAGAAAGAATTTATCATACATATAATGAATAATGACATAGGAAACATACACACACTGGATCAATCCAGTTTGACTTCATCAAAGATAGATAATGCCTACTCAACTTGATGAACTTCTTTGAAGAGATCACCAAGACAATGGATGATGATACAACAGTGCATGCTGTCTACCTCATCCTGGCTAAGGCAATTGATACAATACCCCACTCAGACATTCTAAACAAATTCACACAATAATATTAACTCCTATGTTACACACTAGATACCCAGTTGGCTCTCGAATTGAATTCAGGAAATGATAGGGGAGACCACCACCACAAAGAGGCTGATCACTAGCAGAAGCCCTCAGGGCTCTGTGTTGGGCCCACACCTTTTTGACATTTACTTCTTGGAAGTCAAAACCAATATCAAACTCCTCTGGCTGACCATGTTTGCAGATGACAGCAAACTAGGAGCTGTCATAGAATCCTCCCCAAGACACTAAAATCCTACATGAAGAGCTAACAAGGTGCCAAATCCAGGGCTTAAAGTTCAATGCCACAAAACACATATTAGTACCCTTTGGAAAACTGGCCACCCTAGGAAACAACCTCATTGATAACATACCACTAAGAGTGGACCCAGTAGTCAGGGATTTGGGGACGTATGTGGATAGTAACCTGACTTTCAACAAACATCTGTCTCAGGTAGTAGGGAAATCATTCTATGTTGCTCAACTTACTAGCAAGAACATGGTATCTAGGTTCAAGGAGGATATCATTCCTCTGCATCTGGCCTTCATCTTACCTATTATTGAGAACTACATACCCTTCATTATGTACCTGATTGGGCACATGATTACAGGGTGTAGACAAAATGTCCTATGCAGATCACCTCAAAGACCTATTTCTGTACTCATTCTCCTAAATGCTATTGTGAGGCAATCTGTACCTTGCATACAAGGCATCCTTGGACCCTGCTCTGTTGGACTTTTGCACATCCACAAAACTAGTGGCATCAGTACTACTCGCTCTAAGGACTTAAACCTTGCTTGGTGCATAAACAGGACATACTAGAGTGACAGGTATTTGTCTCAGAGAATTCCCCACCTTTGAAACAGGCTTCCCATCTATGTGAAGCAGAGTTCTCCTCTAACCCTATTCAATGGTGAACTGGACCAGTGGTTGGGAAATCAAAAATTCACTCCAGGTCTAGCACCTTTGTCTCTAACGGACAGAAGCAGTCTGTAAATCATATCCTAGTTTATATGTACCTCTTAAAATAATCTCTAAGGCTCAAAAGAAAACTTGTAGAATACATTTGGGATGCATGTATAGGCCTATAAAGGCTTCAGTCATTGTTAGCCTAGTACAGTGATGGTGAACCTATGACAGGTGTGTCAAAGCTGACACACCATTGCATTTTGGGTGACACCCCAGCATTCACCAACACCCGAGTTACTAAAGAAACTGGTTTTGCATTCATTGCTAGTGTGAAGTGCATTAAATTATTTTGTGCCAGGAACCATTTCAACAACACTGCTACAGAGGTAAGGAATTTATTAACCTCAAAGACTACTTTGGTATACCGTCTCAACAGAGTCTGCAAAGGGCAGTGCTGACATTGTCTTCTGTTCATGGTTACACTTCTGCAAAGGGCAAGTAGTCCACATTTCTAGGAGTGTGTTGATTTACATTCCTCTCAACTGTCCCTCTTAATCCCTCCTAAAACTGGCAACTTGTTACACTTAATAATGACAATAATTAGATTTACAGACTAATTTTACTTTAGAAAATGTATATTAATTTGTGTTCATTTTTTTCTGTCAGTGTCTCAAATTAATACTACTAGTAGTTTAAAACTGACCATGTCTATTATTTCTATATTTGTCCCTGATTCTGTTGAGATTTATCCCTGCTGTATTGAGAGTCATGTTGTTATATTTATTTTTATTTATTTATTTAATTTATTTTATTTTGTTTTGTTTAGGGGAGGGTAACATGCAAGCAGAGTCAAGTTAGATATTTTACGAATTTTTGACATGCCAAGTATATACCTATGAACCTAAATAATGGTTGCAAAAAAAAAAAAAAAAATATATATATATATATATATATATATATATATATATATATATATATATGTGTGTGTGTGTGTGTGTGTGTGTGTGTGTATTAGGGTTACCACCTGTCCCACTTTGCGAGGGACAGTCCCTCTTTAGGCAGTTGTGTCCTGCGAAAAAAATCAAAAAATAGCAAATGTCCTGAGATTTCAGGACAAAGATATTTCCTAAGTTTTCTTTAATAGTTGCATAAAACAGTTATTTTATATATGAAACTTCTATATGTTATGTGAAGTAGCATAAGCAATTCAAATGTTACTAGAATAAGCTTTTATTTATGCAAAAAAGTAAAGTTCTGTACTATGCATGGCTCTAGGTATGTTTTGTCCTGGAAAATCTGACATTTCTACAGAACATGTCTCACTTTGGGCATTTGAAAAGGTGGCAACCCTAGTGTGTACAATAAACCAATAGTGTTTCTTAATGTACTATTTGAGGGAAGTGTGGCCACTGAGGACAGGAAGAATGAAGGTTGTGGTGTTGAACACAATTTACAGCAGTCCATGTTCACAAAACAGTCTATACATGTTAGATTGCTACATGTTTTACATAATCTTTCAGGAGGTTCGGGAGGAGTGGCAGTTCCATAGAGCCACATATGGTTTGCTGACCCAGCAGCATTACTTTATTCCTTGACATGATTTCTCAAACCCTCCATAATGGGTCTTGATTTTCCCGTAGAAAGGTAGTAAAGTGGTTTGACGGGTTCACACTTCGAGCACAAGAAATTATACATGCATAGCTACATACGTACATCTTTCTCATCTTTAATTTTTCTAGTCTCAATGTTTAACTGCAAAAACCCTGAAATTAGAACTTTGGAGTGTTTTCTTTCTTTGTACAGATCTGCTTGGTTAATATGAAGAAATTTATGTACAAGAGGGACATACTTCCTGATGACTGGCCCACTTGTACAACCTTTGTACATTAAATCATGCTCTTTTAATCAAAATATGTGTCAGCCTTTAATTATTTATATTTCAATGGCAATTACTGTGGTAAGTGATTGCCCCTCTATACTCCTGTCACATTTTTATGCTGTCATGCCAAGTTCTTAACAGGACAGCTTGGAAAACACACTATATGAAACCATCAGACATGACAGGATAAAAGAGATGGCAATGAAGAGTGCAAATATTTCTGTCAATAGAAAATAAAACCAGAGAAGAAGGGTTTTCAGCAATCCTATATTCAACCTCCCCCCCCATTTCTTACAGATGGCCCCAAGGATAATACCCTACAAATTCAAGATAGTTTACAAGAAAGACGCTTATTTTTGAAATGTTTATAAAGATAAATCATTTTCTTATGTAATGATTTATAATTCACGTGCTGAGTTTCTGCACTATTATATTTACATCTCTTGGAGATTTTTTCCCTAAGCCTCCACTGAAAATGGGCCTCAAACCAAGTTAACAACTGGTTTAACAAAATATAAATAAAATAAAATATTGCAGACTATGGGAGTCATTTATAAACATAGTGTCTAATGTAAACTAATGATGCATGGCTGAAAGTGCATACTGATGTGTAACACAAGTCACAGACATGCATGCAAATTAGCTCTGAATTCTAGTCTACAATTGGCAAACTCATGAAGGTTTGCATACACAAATCAGCCTATAACATGCCCAGTGTCCCAGAACATGAATCATAATGTAGCACTCCTGCAGGTATAGCTGGATAGTGTACGGGTTCCTTACTACCTGACTATTGTGACACCCCTATTTACACCCAACACACCAAGGTTGCAAATATTAACAGATTTTATTCTAGATAGCAACTCTAGTCTTAACAGGCAACAGCACAGTAGCAAACAAATTATTGCAGTAGCACAAAGTTTAGCAATAAGGCAATATGAGGTATACATACAGCGAAATCACACCTCCCAGAACTCAATAAGAGAAGTCTTGTCATTCAAATATGAGCAAAAATGCAATGTCATTAAGCAGTAAAGATTCTATAATGCAACAATACTAACAGCAGCTATAACCTTGATCGGTTCTAATCAGACCAAACTGTGAAAACACTCTGTTATACCCTGTTCACTGACCAGTGACTGCTTACAGTCTTAATGCCGGCATGATGGGGCCCAAAGATGGAGCTCATATGAAACCCGGGTATTTGTAATCCACAAAGCATTTAAGGAGAAATCCACACTGAGGGGTGAGTAACATGAGATTCCCAAAACGACAGCCAGTACCATTTTAAGATAAAGCTAAACAGTTCCAGTTCAGAAAAGGAAAAAGGGAAAAGCCTAGGCCCACAGTCCCAGTCGAAGGTATAGCACAATCTTATAAAAGTATAAAATGGTGGTCAAAGCCTCTCACCACTCTGTTGATAATATTCTGGATGTCAGGCACCATAGTTCCACTGATAAGTATAGAGATCACCCAACAGCCATCTGGTAATCGGAAATGGCTTTTTTATAATAAGCCCAACAGTATTCCTGTCCTTGCTGATCAGATGCAGGCATGGGACTACTGGTTCCAGACTTCTTTCCTGATTCCACAGATCACCATCAACCAGGTTTTCCAAGGAGGGAAAAAACATGATCTGCAACTTCACTTCCCTCTCCCAGACACTAGAAACATCCGGTTTTAATGCAAGGCTCCTTATTCCTTCACCCTGTGTTTCAGTCTGATGTCTTTCATTTTCGTTTCTCTCTTTTATATCCAATGAAAAGGCGCTCCACCTTGTGGTGTATTGGAAAACTACAGTCTGTTAACCATACAGTGAAATACAGTGGGAGCTACCCTCTCCCCCCACTTGAAAACTTGGATCCTCCCAAGTCAAAGGTAGATTAGCAGCAATATTTATACAAACACTAATGTACCATCAACTGAACAGTATTTCTGCATTCAAATGGTACATCCCACCAAAGGTAATCAACATTATGCTTAGCTTGGGATGGGGTGTCACCAATTGAGCAGGAGGCATAGGGATCATGGGCATAGACTCGCTGATGAGCAGTGGACACTGGCTCCTGTGTACTATTTCCCAAACTGTCATATGTAAGCATCTGTGGGTTTGAATCAGTCTCTGAAGCTTTGGTTCAAAAGGGACAACTGGGGAACTCTGCTCTGAGGGTTGGTCACTCACATCACACTCAATGTCCAGTTACTCAGTAGGCATATTGTCTACTTCTAAGATTTCTTCTTGTATAACTTCACTTTCTTTCTCCATAAATGTACAACTGTCCTCAGCACCATTATCCGAAGTTTGCAAAGCAGGACCTCCATCAGCATCTGGTTCTGCAAGAGGCATAGAAACATCACTCAGTCTATTGTTGGTGCTGGACTGTGCAAAGTGACAAGGGACAAATTCCGGTGCATTTACATTGAGATTGCGATCCATGTGGTCTCAAACATCATCATAGAAAAGTCCACTGAAACCCAGTCATCATCACTGTCTTCCTGTCCTTCAGCAGGAGGAATCATAGGCTCTTGAACATTTAGGGTGATATCTCCTCTCCACCTTAGACTTCTGGATCGCCTTGAGTTAGGTTTTCGCTGAGTCATTTTGGGTTCTGGATTCATAAGTCTCACTGATTCTGCCAAAGGCATTAAGTTGTTGCAGTGCAAGGTATTGATGGGTCCTTCTTTTCCCTCAGGGAAAACTTGGTAGACAGGGATGCTAGGTAGCTGAGAACAAATTATGTAGAGCTCAGATCCCCATTGGTCAGCTAGTTTGTGCTTTCCTTGCAGGCCCATGTTTCTCAAGAGAACTTTATCCCCTGGTTGCAAGTCATATATCTTCACTTTCTTGTCATAGTGAGCCTTGTTTCACTGATGTCTTTGTCCTGTTGATTGTTCAGCTATCTCATAGGCCTGTCTGAGGTGGTTCTTGAGACTCTCCAAATAACTGCCATGAGATTGCACTGGCGTGTCATCACCTGTGACTCCAAAAGTTAAATCAACAGGAAGACGAGCTTCTCTTCCAAACATTACAAAGTAAGGCAAGAATCCTGTAGCATCATTTTTAGTACTGTTGTATGCATGCATGCACCACTGTGGCTACATGTCTACTCCATTGACTCTTCTCAGCAGATAGTGTTCCCAACATGCCTAGTAAAGTTCTGTTGAAACGCTCAGCTGAGGATCCCCTTGAGGATGATATGGAGTGGTGCGACTTTCCTGAATTCCCAAAAGAGTGAGTAGTACATTGATAAGCTTGCTCTCAGTCATGCCCTTGATCAGAGTGTATCCTTTCTGACAGGCCATAGTGTACAAAGAACTTCTCAACAAGTAGTTTTGCCACTGCAATAGCTTTATGATCACGAGTTGGAAATGCTTGAGTGTATCTGGTATAGTGGTCTGTCACCACCAGCACATTACTGATCCCACCTTTGTGTGGTTCATTGCAAAGGAAATCTGTACAGACCAGTTCCATGGGCCCACTACTCTCCATTTGACCCAGTGAGGCAGCTCTGGTGGGCAGAGTCTTTCTCTGAATGCAGCGATGACATGCATGGCAATAATCTTTAACATCTTGTTTCATGCATGGCCAGTAGAATCTGTCTCATACAAGTCCCAGAGTTCTGTCTTAACCAAGATGACCATGTTCATCGTGCAATGACTGAAATACTACTTCTCGATACTTTTGAGGAAGCAACAATTGCCATTTTTCACTACCAAGTGCACTAGGAGATGTCCTATATATTAGTCCATTTTGTATCTGGAGTGTGCCCCATTCTCTGGCCAAAAATCTTCCCAGTTTATGAATATATGTGTGAAGCATATCAACTTGTTTCTTCTCTAAAACAGCTACCACCAGCTGACCTAAGGGTTCTTCTCTTTGATCTCTCCTGAGGTTACTGTTACTTAAAGCAGGTAGCAATGAAGCCTGTAAAGTGACCAGATTACAGTAAGCTTGGGGTATGCTTTTCACAGACAGCCCCAACTTCTGGGCCCAACATTCAGTTTGTTGATAGCAGGTTGCAATCTGGCACATAGTTCTCACTCCTGGTGCTGGAATTTCCAGCTATTCATCATTGGGGTGTAAATCCCCATGAGGTCTTCTGGACAGACCATCAGCATCTCCATTTTCATGTCCTAGGTGATATTTTAAACTGAAGTTGTACTGGATAAAGCTGCCATCCATCTGTGACCCATAGCATCTAGCTTTGCAGTGGTCTAGATGTATGTCAGAGGGTTGTTGTCAATCTGAACTTCGAATTCAGCCCCATAGAGGTAGTCATGCAGCTTGTCTACTACATCCCACTTTAAAGCAAGGAATTCTGACTTGTGTGCAGGATAGTTCCTTTCTGTTGGAGATAAACTTCGATTGATAAAAGCCGCAGGTCTCAGTTTCTTGTCATGCTCCTGGTAAAGGACTCCTCCTAAACCATTTCTGCTAGCATCCACATGTAATGTGTATGGCTTTGTTGAGTCAGCATATGCCAGTGCTGGGGCATGTGCGAGACAATACTTAAGCTGCTCAAACGCTTCCTTGCACTCAGGAGTCCAACAACTCTCGATGAATTCTTTAGAGCCTCTCAGTCCCTTTGGCTACTTCAGAAGGATGTCTTCATTTGTTTCATCTGCTTCCTCATCATTTTGGAGCAATTGAATGAGTGGCCTTGCTATCTTTGAAAATCCTTCCACGAACCTTCTATAGTAACTGCAGAACCCAAGGAAAAATCGCAGCTCTATGATGGTTCTAGGTTTAGGCCAAGATGCCACAGCGTCAACTAGGATGGGGTCTGTGGATATTCCATTTGCAGACACTACATGTCCCACATAGGTCACTGAAGGCTGGAAAAATTTGCATTTGTCCAGTGACAACTTTAGTTTTTCCTTCTCAATTCTGTCCAATATTTTTGTCAGTCTTTCTTCGTGTTCCTCTAGGGTCTTCCCAAAGACAATGATGTCATCAAAGTAGACTAAGACTTCCAGGAGATGCATGTCTCCAACTGTTCTTTCCATGATTCTCTTGAAAGTTGTCAGTGTATTCGATAAACCTTGAGGTAGGCGATCAAACTCAAAATATCCCAAAGGAGTGATGAAGGCAGTCTTCTTGTTATCTTCTGGGTGCATAGGGATTTGATAGTATCCACTCCTTAAGTCTAGCACACTGAACCACTTACTGCCCACCTGGCAATTTAGAGCATCTTCAATCTGTGGTGTTGTGTACTGGTCTGGAATGGTTTGCTGATTCAGAGTACAATAGTCAACACACATGGGAACTGACCCATTCTTCTTCCTGACAATGACAATGGGAGAAGCATATGGACTTCTTGATTCTCAAATTATCCCTATAGCTTTAAGTTCTTCCAGATGTTGTCTCAAGTCCTCCAGATCTCCTTGGGCTACCCTTCTGAAACGTTCCCTGAAAGGCCGGTCTTCTTTTAATCTTATTCAATGTTTTGCACTTTTCACACAACCCACATCCAGCTCACTTGTATAAAAACTATTTTTCTTCTTCATCAACAGCTCTTTAGCTCTGGTTACCCACTCAGGGTACAGAAGACCACCTCCTAGTCAATATCTTCCAGCTTCAGCTCATTGACACTGCTCTCGTTTCTTGTCAAAACAGAAGCAGGTAAGGGAGTGGCAGCATAAACATTTCCCAAATGTATTTGTGAATGTAAGACAATGGGGGTACTTCCTTTATTCTTCAACCCCACAGACAAAGTATCATAAGGATGCTTCAGCTTGTCAGCAGGCCAAACTTTGGGGACTAATTCCAGCCCTGGTGGCAAGTCTATTTCTGGATCCATTTCCATCATGAGATGAGAGGAAGCTGTTTGTCCACACATCCTCACTCACCTCAAGCAGGTGACCTGACCAGGATGAATTATATGTTCTTTCCCAGGAAGGGTTCCAAACATGACCAATTTCATCTTTCTTACTATAATTCTCCTTCTGAAGGGCACAAAAGGCTGGTCTCAGAAGTGGATGTAATGTTGGGTGTTCCTGGGTCAACTAAGGCATCAGCATTCTTCTGACAAGGTCAGTATTTGTCCCCACTAAAATGGAAGCTGAATCCTTTCCTTTTGGTCTGGGGCACACAACAGCAAGAGTTTCAAAAACTTCTGTTGACCCAACAACTGAGGTGGAAAATTCTAACTTGAATGAGACATAACCATCATAGGGGAACTTCGTGTCACTTAGCCCCCAGATCGTCAAGTCTTCTAACTTTCCAAGTGGCAAATACTTTAAGTATTTCTGGTAGAAGTCTCTGAACAGAATGGTGATTTGTGCACCACTATCCAACAATGCTTTACTGTACACATCCTCTATCTTCACTGACACAATTGGGGATGGTCCCACTAGGCCATCGGATACTTTCTGTTTCCGGTATTGTTCAGCCGTATGGCAGTCAGCATGTTGTTAAGGTACAGTCAGTTGGCTTTGCCATTTTAAAGGATGGAACTCTTTCTTAGTAATCCTTTGTGGTTTTGGATGCTGAGACTTTTGCTGAGGTGGCTTTCCAATTTGGTTGTTCACCTCAGATGAGCTAGAAGTGTGCACAGCGGGTGGACACTGTCACTTGATATGCCCTGCATCTCCACAGCAAAAACAAAATCCAGTAGGAACTCTGAAGATTGGCTTGTTTGTTTTTTCCCTGAGTCCATTCGTGGAGGTTCTAGCAGATGTATTCCTCCCTTCAGCTAAAGTTACCACTGTTTTCTGTAGTTCTGCAACCGTCTTGGTAACTTGAGTTATGGGATCAGTTAGGGAAGACACCTGGACCTGCAACTGTGACACCTCTACATTGTGGACAATCTGGGCCATGACTCCCGTTTGAGCGGTAAGCACTGCTGCAGGCTCCTACCTGTGTTCCTTCACTGCTTTAGTTGATGTTGAACACTGAGATTTGGCTTCCAACAGGGCTTCCTCTTCCCTCATTTCTTTAACCAATTGAGAATAGGTTAGAGTCTCTTTCCTATCTCTCATCCTCAGTTTCCACATAATGGGATCCATAGCTTTAGCTCCTCATAAAATTTGACCGATTCGTACTTGGTCAGCTACTTTTGGATCCACCCCCTTCTTTAGGATGATCTGGTGGAGCATTTTATCTAATCACCTAATATAATCAGATAGTTTCTCACCAACTTCTTGGTATGTATGTTCAAACTGATACAATAGGTCAGCAGCCCTCTCTGTTCTTCCAAACACATCCTGCAGTACTCCTAAATAGTCCTTGGCTGTGCAATCTTGCTTACTCACCCTTAGGTTGCATATGGTATCTGCAGCTAATCCCTTTAAACTTTCAGCTATCCGCTGCTTCTTCTGAGTTTCTGGGATATCCCACTCCTCAAGGGCTTGTGAAGCCTGATCCATCCAAGATTCAAAATCTTCCTCTCCCTGAGGTGTGGGTTGTTTGCCCAAGAAGAAACATAATTTGCAATACCCAGACCCAGTGAATGGCTGTGTAGGCCTTAAGCATTTTTCTACAAGACTTCCGAAAGCATTCAAAACTTCAGGCCCTATAGTATTTGTGGGCAGTGAAGCTTCGGTTTCTGGTGTAAGGTTCTGACCTGCTTGGATAGCTTCCACAGGTATTTGTTCTGTTGCTGGGGTAGTGCACTTCTCAGGGATTACCACACAGACTGCATTCTCACCTGAAACTGATAGATTCAAAGGTATATGCTCATATACTAGAAGATTTTTCCATTCTAATAGGGCCAATGTGCTCTATTCTATAATGTCCATGGTGCTGTCTAATAAAAACCCACAGCCTACAACTGGTAAGGATTCTGTGATTTGATGTATTTGCATGTCAGTCCATGTGACACCTGGCAACACTGGAACTAAGCAGTGCTCTGACTGAGCAGTGTGCTGTTTGCACCACTTAGTGGCTACTTCTGGGTTCATCTTGCTGCTGGTGTTGCTTTACACACATTCACGGGAATAGGGCAGAGTTCTAGGCAGTATATGGAATCCCAGACGAGTCCCCAAATGTAGCATGCCCACAGGTGTAGCTGAATAGTGTACGGGTTCCTTCCTACCTGACTCTGGTGACACCCCTATTTACACCCAACAACACAAGGTTGCAAATAATAAATATTTTATTCTAGATGGCAACTCTAGTCTTAAAAGGCAACAGCACAGTAGCAAACAGATTATTGCAGTAGAATAAAGTTTAGCAATAAGGGAATATGAGGTATGCATACAGCAAAATCACACCTCCCAGAACTCAATAAGAGAGGTCTTGTCATTCAAATATGAGCAAGAATGCAATGTCATTAAGCAGTAAAGATTCTATAATGCAACAATACTAACAGCAGCTATAACCTTGACCAGTTCTAATCAGACCAAACTGTGAAAACACTGTTATATCCTGTTCACTGGCCAGTAACTACTTACAGTCTTAATGCCAGCATGATGGGACCCAACGTTGGAGCTCATATGAAACCTGGGCATTTGTAATCCACAAAGCATTTAAGGGGAAATCCACACTGAGCAGTGAGTAACATGAGATCCCCAAAGCAACAGCCAGTACTATTTTGAGATAAAACTAAACAGTTCCAGTTCAGAAAAGGGAAAAGCCTAGGCCCACAGTCCCAGTCAAAGGTATAGCACAATCTTATGAAAGTATAAAATGGCGGTCGAAGCCTCTCACCACTCTGTTGATAATATTCTGGATGTCAGGCACCGCAGTTCCACTGATGAGAAGTGTAGAGATCACCCAACAGCCATCTGGTAATAAAAAATGGCTACTTTATAATAGGCCCAACAGTATTCCTGTCCTTGCTGATCAGATGCAAGCGTGGGACTACTGGTTCCAGACTCCTCTCCTGATTACACAGATCACCATTGATCAGGTTTTCCAAGGAGGGGAAAAACACAATCTGCAACTTCATTTCCCTCTCCTAGACACTAGAAACATCCGGTTTTAATGCAAGGCTCCTTATTCCTTCACCCTGTGTTTCAGTCTGATCTCTTTCACTTTCATTTCTCTTTCTTATATCCAATGAAAAGGAGCTCTACCTTGTGGTGTATCGGAAAGCTGCAGTCTGTTAACCATACAGTGAAATACAGTGGGAGCTACAAGAAAGTTCACCATGTACATGCTGAAACATGTGATATTGTGCAACTGAGTCTAACTTTAATTAAGACTGAACTGTGTATAGTCATTAAACTTTATAGAGTCAACATCTAGTATCATGTATGATAGTAACACAAATAGCAGTAGCTGCAGTAGGTCAGGCCATGAGTCTTGCTAGATGATGCTTTAAGCACCTGTTTTCTGATTGGATTAGTTAGACTGTTTCTGTTTGGCTGCACAGATATGATTCATCCTGTGCAATTTGTACAGGGGATGAAAGTATATAGAGTTAGTGGCCAGCCAGAATCCCTGCAACTAAAATTAATAATGTTAGTGAGTATTCTGTCCACGAGAACCTTCCAGAGCCAACTGGGGACAGGACTCAGATTTCATGAGCATCGTCTAGCTGGATCTTAAAGATGTTTTTTGGGTGTCACAGGGGGCATTCATTCAGATGCCTCAGATGAAGGCTGAGGTGATAGCATGGATTCCACAAAAATTGCCTAGATTGCCTCATGCCTATACCTGGCACGATGGATGTCATATATATTGTGATCCAGAAACCTGGCATCAGTGATGTTTCAGGATACGCCAGCCTGCACAGATATTACTCCATAAACTGTCACATAGTGTTTAAGCATATGTGCATATAATCTCGGTGAACACCATGATGCTAATATGTGTCACTTGAACATTGTATACCAAACCTTTGCATATAGACTTATCCTCCAAAACCAGATCATCACTAATGCTAGATAGCCCATTGACCCATGGCTGCAGTGCTCACATCTATTCAATCCAAATAGACACTGCAATAGTGGCATGTAACTGATCTCAATGGAGGGAATGTAATGGATATCTGCCTTAAGATTAATACATTACTACTCTAAATGTTGATCACTAATATGCAATTCCCAGGTTAGTGCTAGGAAGGATAAGATTGCAATGTCTGGGGATACACAGGCACTGCCACCTACAAGGAAAGGTGTTTTTGGTGATTTTGTAATCACAACTCTATATAGTAGTTGAGTGTTTCTGATATACTGTGATCAATACAGAGAGAATCAATAACAGTTTCATCAGACTTTCATTAACAAGCCTGCTGTAACATTATAAGAAAGTGTGCCTGCCCATATCAAAATGATATTCCAGTGATTCAGTGACCCTGGGAGAACCCTGTGGTACTCTCCTCAAAAGGTCAATCAGATCTTTACAGCCTGATGCATGCTGCAGATTCTCACCCACATTATTTTAGACTTCACCCACATCCTGATGACCCCCCACAATCCCAGACACAATCCTCAATGATCTTTCACCAAACCAGGTAAATTTCTATGTAGATCACCGTACAGTGGGAATCAGGCAATTTACCCTTTTCCCCACTGTAGTTTGATCTTGGAGTTTTTATGTATACTTTTCAGGGGTTTGGGAAGTGCAGAAACACATATTTTTTTTACATTCAAGTTTTTGGAAACTCGAACATGTGATCTTGACCATATGAATTTCAAATTTCCAAAATGTCGATAATATGATATAAATCCAGCTCACCTACAGTGTAAGTCTGTCACTCAGGGAATTTATAGGCTAATAATGACAATAGTGGCATCACCAGTTTTATAGGCATCAAAAAAGTCAAACTCACTGCTAACTGGCCCAGGTGTATCAAGCCTTGAGCCCTCTATACTCTGTTGTGCACGACCAGCTACAGACAAGGAACATGTCTAAAGTTATGTCTTAACCAGATAACGTTAGTACTCCTCAGCCAAACCCCAAACAATTTACTGACATGCTAAGACATAATATACTGTGGCAGTATATTGTTTCTTGGATATACCCAGATGTACATTATCATCACATTTTGCACAAAAGATCCTGCATGTATATAATACATCAGTAACTATACTGGCCATAAATATGCCAAATAAACATATATGTGGAAAAAGTGCTTTAGTCATTATTCGGGCTTTGTTTTTCCCCCTTGTTTAGAAGTATGGTTATTGCCTGATAGCAAACTATATGAAGGATTAATTGCAGCTGTTATCTTTTCACCTGTCTTTGCGTTATATGCATGCTATAGCTTTTGTCCTTATGACAGAAGCATTCTGTTTTCAAAATTCTGGATGTATCCGAAAAGAAGTCCAAGACGTCTGAGACTTTCAGTTCCCAAACAGGGTACATGTGAGAATCGTATCTCTCAAATGCCCCTGGTTTTGCAAAATGTCCCTGATTTTGCCTCATATTTTTGGCTTGCCTTGATTTAATTTCTCCAAATGATTTTGCCAAACATTGACAGGAAAAGATCACAAGTCACGTCATAATTAAAGTTCATGAAATCAGTTTGTTTCAGTCTTTGACATTTAATTCGAGTTCTCTTCTCAGCTCCCAAAACATACCCCAAATTGACTCTTTTTGCAGTTCATAAGGGTTACTTTTATCGGTTGCATGTTTATATATGCTTAAAGATTCTTTTTTATTAGCACAGTTAATTCTGCTACAACTGGAACTATCTGTGTATCCTTCTTGCACATTGCTCCACTTTCCACTTGATACTTCACAAATGTAAGCCTTTCATTTGGTAAGGCACTGTAGTCACTGTGCATAGTTATTGCAATAATCAATGCTATTTCTGACTTTTTCTCTTGAACAACAATAACCTGTCTGTTTGCTTCTATCATCTTAGCTGCTGGTATCAGATGATCCTACGTTGTCATTACTTCATCATTTTCAACAATCCTTTGTGGCTCATGTTTCCAATATCTTTCAGCTGTCTCTTTGTTGTAATGTTTACAAAAGTCCATAGTTTGCAAAGACTCCAGTGTAAAAACCTTGCCACATTGTTATGTCTTTCAATATGCATACCTTCATCCATGAGTGTATAGCAACCTGCAACAAACTGTGTTTCTAGTTCTGCATCACAAAACCTACATTTGTCTGTATCTCCTACCTCCTCTATGTATTTGTAAACCATCTAGTAGTTAATCCACTATCTTGGTATACCAATATTAACCTTTCATCTTTTGGTTTCAGTTTACCTCACCTTAGCCATTCATATGTCAGCTCTTGGTCAAAAATGCATTTCTTCCAGTAGGTCTCTGTACTTTTTTCTATAATTGTAGTCTTTCCATGTATTTTTGCTTTTTTTTTTTTTTTTTTTTTTTTTTTGCTTTTTCTGTTGCCACCTAATTTTTATCCACATTTGTCTACTTGTTTTCTAAAGGCTTCTGTGAACCTAAGCAAAGAAGTAATCTTAGACTTATTTTTGTCAAGTTTTAGAACTTTCAATATGTTTGGATTTGATGATGTCAGCAAAAAAGTATGCAATCTCACAGTCATCAACCTATATGTATAGTCTATTTCAACGAGGCCCATGCCTCCTTCACACCAAGGAATGCATAATATTCGCAAACACTGATTTTTGTGTATCATTTGAGTGGCATGAGGCAATTTTCTTGTTTTCCTATCAAGCATATCCAGCTCTTTTTGTGGCCAATCAATCATCCCAAAGCTGTTAGTTAAAACAAGAAGTGCAAGTTGATTTATAGCTTGAACTTTATTCCTAGATATCAAAGCAGTTTTCAGTATTAATTTTAGTCTTTTAAAATATTACTTACTGAGTTTTGTTCTCAATTTTTATGCTGCTGGCCCTTCACTCCTTCTGTTCCAAACCTTTTATTTCACATTCCTCCCCAAGTTTTATATTTTCTCATTTCTTCAGTTTTCCTCTTTCAAATATTGCTTTCATACTTTTCCATTTTCAAGTCAGCTGTAACATTATAAGAAAGTGAGCCTGCTCATCTCAAAATGATATTCCAGTGTTTCAGTGACTCTGGGTGAACCCTGCATTACTCCCCCAAAAAGGTCAGTCAGATCTTTACAGCCTGATGCATACTGCACATTCTCACATACACTATTTTAACACATTTTGATGACCCTGTCACAATCCCAGAGCCAGTATTACACTTTCATACTTCTTATTGTTCTGAAAATGAATCTTAGTAATCCAAAACCTGTTGCTCCATTAACCCTTTAAGCAAATTACAGTACTATCTACAAATTGCCCTGATTCTGGGACTTTATTTCCCTATTATTTTTGGCTTTGTCCAGAATTTTTGAGTAAAGATATTTGGAGGTATAGTGGGAAAACGTTTCACTTTAAGTTTTAATCCTTGTTTGATAAAACATGAGTGAAAAACATAAAATTGTTAGGTAAACATATTGCTGCCCATCTGCAAAAGTTAGAGTCATAGATAGATTAATTGCACCAAGATTTTATGAAATCCTGTCAATTCATACTACAAAGCTTGTTATGATAAAATGTTTACTGATGAGGACAAAAAGGAGCAAATTATTGCACAGAGAAAGATTATGAAATGGGAGCATTTTCTTTGTTGATAAACACTACCAATACCACCAAAACAGACAATGAATCATTGGTTGGAGTAACTAATGATGTTGGGGAGGGAGGAGCCAATCAACAAGATGATCCCCATGCCTCATCCAGGGCTTAAAGGTCAGAAAAAAGGAGGTCATCATCCATCACTGTATTTGTCTCATTAGAGACCATATTATAGAACAACGCCCCCATTGTAGAGACATCTCAACTCAAGTGACATCTCTCTGAAAGGCTCTAAAAAATCTCCTCTCTAATCCAAATCTAAGCCCCGAAAACAGATAAAAAAACTGCCAGTTAAAAAAACTCTCGATATCTCCTACGCATATCGTCTCTCTCAAGGCGATCTCTGCTAACATACAAGGCCATGTCAAACCCAGAGCTGTTGGCTTGGACATCCTTAAGAAATCCAATCCCTCAGAGCTACAGCAACCTTCATCACAATAAACAAAAAACATGCAAACATGCTGGAGGGATAGGACCCAGAGACCTGAGAGACTCCCAGACTCTGATAGATTTGCCATACATGTCAAAGCAAGTGCCTCTTTGACCTCTTCAAGAGCAACACCTTGATGGGGGATGGGAGAAAGCACCCCTCAGGATCATGTCAGCGCCTGCTAGACAGGGGTCAAGGAAAGTAAATAATGTGGGAGAGGAATTGGGGAAAATTTATGTTAAGTTTTGTATAGGCCCTAGGGCTGATAGCCTAGTACCAAGCTATGAACCTATGAACCTATGAACCTATGATGGGTATATTTTTAGCTCCAGGACCTCTGGTCAGAACTCTTCCAAGGTACTCTCCTCAGCTGGCTGCCAAAAGCAGTGGAAGCCTTCAAACAGATTGTAAAGAAATGACCTATGAATTAGGGAGCAGGAAAGTCAATATTTTAAACAATTTGAACCCACACCTTTGTAGAATAAGGAAGAGGAGCAGCAAGGTTGCACAACTTGAAGAACAAAATGTCTACATAGTCCTTTATTACCGCTGCATGTTAACTACTATATATGATTCATAAATGTGTGGATAATTTATACCATATTGCACAACGGTGTTTATTAATCGTGCACATTAATTACACTATACTATACTCTATATTTCCAAATCAGTGCACAACTACATACTATGTTTGTTAATCCTCCAGCTAGGTAGGCACTTACTTCACAAATCAGGCAAAGAACTTTGACAGATTAGCCAAATATAATGTTAATTTATTCGCTGAGGGTGCTATCCCCAGACCATTAACTATAGCTAAAACACAATTAGAAGTAAAAAGAATAAATGACGTGACTTTACAGGTTGTGAAAATTTACAGGACATGTGGATGGTACAAAATACACAAACATGAGCAATATATTGGTTCTTATTTTTAAGATATCTCAAGACTGTCAGAGTGAGTTATTTGTGTCAAAGGCTCAGCACAAAGAACAGTAACAGAAGCAGGTCATGAAGAATGTCTGGGCATAGTCAAAATAAAAGCCATTGTAGAAGAGATTACAGTTCTCTGAGATGGATCATATAAGAAATACTCCTCTCAAAAACTTTAAGTTGTGTTAGTCCAGTACTGATAAGACTGAGGATATAGCAATGAAGCTGTTAGAATTAGCAAAATGCCCCTGAATGAAGATAACATAAATTTCTATGGCCCTATAAACAGTTTTGAGTGCATATTGCTCATGAAAGCTGACTATTCCAGGTTCCTTTTGTAGGTGCAGTGACAGCTACATCAGCAGATACAGTAATTTGTTTGATGTTAAGATCTCCATGTGTGGCATGCAGAACTAATGAAATTAAACAAGGTGTCACCATTTAACAGTGTCAGGTTTAAGCATTTCTATCATTGTCTTGGGATATAACATAGGAAGGCTGCAGTGACATGACTGAGGTGTTTGTAGTCAGTATCAGGAAATCCATGAGGATTGCAAGAACGAAGAACAGCCTGAAGAAGCATTACTAGTGTTCTGTTCCACCTCCATTGCCAAGTGTAGAGCTCATGTAACTTGACACTGCATACTTACCAAATCCAGCTGAGTAGGTGAGTGGCTTCTGATATCAATTTGAAGATCTATTTGTTTATAGGCTTTATATAAATGAAAAAAAAAGTATCCCTCTTAGAATAATAACTTTCTTTCAAGTGGTAAAAGGGGATGAAAGCTGGTGTTTTAGTTGCCTTCAGGGGAGATACAGTCTGTGAGGAATCGATTCAGAACGTAGAACTGCATTTGGTTAACCTCTTACATATTTTGTTGATGCATAACCCATAACAGTATGATGTGCCACCAAAGCAACAAAACATTAAGTGAACAGAATGTCATACAGATATATCAGTTTTTGTTGTGTTAGTACTCAGTAGGCAAATGAACAAGTAAGAAGTGTTCCTCAGATTTTCACTCCACACTAGCTTTAATACGTTTAATGGAAGTCACTGGCACTGCACAAAAAACAAAATCATAGAAGGCAAGAAAAAGTGGATGAAGTACAATTTCTCTACTTTATTTGATTGTAATTTGTCATGGATATGACTAACCTGTAACATTTTCTAGACATGCTACTTTTTCAGGTTTTGAGCCATATTGCCTGCTTCAAAAGAAACAAAGCAACAGCACTTTGTTTCCCAAGTAACATGATATATAAGCCCCAGCATATTAATAGTTTGGCTTCATTAAAGGGAGATCCTGCCTCTTGAACTTGGTGGACTTCTTTGAGACAGTCACCAAAGCCCCAAATGAAGGCAAATCCATGCATACGGCATATCTGGACCTGACCAAGACCTTTGACACTGATCCCCACTCAGGCATCATTGATAAACTCACCCAGCTGGAGATCAACCCGTATATTGTCAGGTGGGTTGCAAAGTGGCTCACAGATAAAATGCGCACACTCAAAACAGGTGACTCTCCCTCCACCAGCAGAACCGTAGCTAGTGGTGTTCCACATGGATCGGTGCTGGGTCCCCTATTATTTGGAATCTACTTCTCAGAAGTACAGACAAAATCAAAGTGCCTATGGCTGACAAAGTGATTGATGCCAAAGTCATGAGCTAAAACTCAATACAAAAAAATGCATTATCATCCCCTTCAGCAAGGGTGATGTCCCTGGCGATTAACACATTAATAACACCCTAAGCACGCAATCAGTGGTAAGAGATTTGGGCACACAGGTTAACAGCAAACTTTCCTTTGACCATCATGTCTCTACAGTGGTAAGAAAGGCTCTCTGTGTCACCCACATCATAAATAAGGGTACTACATCCAGAACAAAAGAAGTTATAATCCCCTTGTACTCCTCACTCATCAGGCCAATAATAGAATACAGTGCTAACTTTGGTATGTACCTTACCAGGCACCTGCAACAAATGGAAAGACCTCAAAGGTTTCTTACAAAGAAAATTCAGGTGCTTCAGCTTATGTCATTCATTGACAGTCTGAAATCACTATCACTATACTTTGTGCCTTACAGACTACTCAGAGGTGACCTCTGCCTTGCTTATAAAGTAATCTCAGATCCTGGTTTAATGGAAATGCTGCACATTCATAAAGCAAATGCTATGAGATGCACTAGCTCTAGGGAACTCAACCTACTATATGACATCAACAAACTTGATGGAGAGACAGATATGTCTCACAGCGCTTACCTCTCCTCTGAAACTAACTTGCAATTGAGGTGAAGCAGAACCCCTCACTGACCCTATTTAAGCATAATTTGGATGACTGGATGGGTAACCACCAATTCACCCCAGGAGTTTCACCTGGGTCCCTCTTGGACAGGGGCAGTTGTTGTTGACTTAGTTCTGCTTAATACCTTGATATTCTTGGGAATAGGGGTTGTATTTGGATAGGCTTGTAAGGCCCTAAGGTCATTAGCTTAGTAACTTCCTATGATCCTATGATCCTGTTAGCCTACATTCACATTAAGATTGCACACAGCATTGTCTTCAGCCCACACACATGCTCTGCCATTAACCAGTTATTAAACTGGTACTCGCCTCACTGAGAACTGCGCTCACTGAATCAATGCTCGGTTCTTACTAAAAATCTGAAAACTCATAATAGTGGCTGCCTATACTCTGTATACATTGTTAAACCATGGAACTCTCTCCCAACAAACATCAGAATTATCTTATCTCATCTACTGTTTAAAACCACTATGAAAACACACCATTCAGCAAAACAGTCTTGCACTTTTAATTCCCCCATATTAAGCCTCCTCTCATTCTAATCATGTCTCATATATATTTGAAAATCCCATTGAAGTAATACTTAATAATTAATCCAACTCTTGTACAAGCACCATTACAAAGTCCATTTCATATGCAGCCAAATCAAGTAAACATCATAAATCCTCACACTTTCTCACCTCTTTACATGTCGTAAATGAATATACTGGTTGGATAAAACTTGCATATGCCTCATTTGCTGTCTGTATACTAAAATTTCTATGTAACTTCATACAGAAACTGTGAAAAATATCAGTATGACTTTATATATAAACTGTAAAATAGCACAGAATGTTCTTTTGATATCTGCGACTTTAGCATGCTGTAAATACTGTATAGTGTACTCAACGTGGTACTAAGCTGTTAAATTACATGTACCTCAGTATTTTGTATTATATTTTACTATTATCTAATGCTAATTGCTTGTGAAAAAGTATGGAATGTAGAACATTTCCCCTGGGCCTCTGCTGAAAAGTGGATTTGCCCACTTAGTTTTTCATTGCAATCATAGCCAAATTAATAATTAATGAATACTTGGCTTACATTGATAACTGGCAAAGTTATAAATCAGCATTTAGTTTAGCAATTCTTTCCTTGTAAGTATAGCAAAACTCATCCTTTATCCATGCAGTCCTGCAGGTGCTAGTAGAAGGCATTTGTAATAAGTGATTCAGCGGCTTACTGTTTTCCTACCCGCTCGGGGCGGTCTTTTTATTATGGGGTGGGGGGGTGGGATGAGACAGCGATTAGTTTGTTGGTCTTCTGATCCAGTGAGGGAGTACACCTCCGTGTTGAACATTGTGCTCCCCCATGTTCGTGATGATGATGATCAGATGTTATCTCTTCTGTGTGGGGGATGAGGACCAGTTGTTCCATGGCATTTGAGTTTATGAATTCCAGGAACTTTTGGGCTGGTGTTTGTGGGTGATATTTTTCCCCTCTAGTGGAAGGCCATCTGAGGTTCCTGAGTTGGTGAGGTGAGTGCTGCCAATGTACAAACATGCAATTTGCAGAGCAGTCTTGTTAATTTTAACCTGCTGATGGTCTCCCGATGCATCGTGGCGTACACCAGTCTTGAGGTGTGGGTGTCCTTGATGAATATGGATACCATTGTCCCATTTTGGGGGGGGAACGCATGATATGAGGTAAAAACTGATAGCGCCGGGCAGCACAGACATCAATGTTCTCCATATAGGGAAGGGCCTCGAAAAAAAGGCATTTGATTTTTACTTTCTGCATTTGAGCAGCATTACCCTTAGTTTTTTTCCTTTTTGTGTTCTAGGGGGTAGGTTTAGAATTTGAGCCTTGCCTATGACAGGTCCTTTGCGTCCGGCAAGGTGGCTTCGGCATGTCAACACATGTCATCCCAGGCAGACAGATTGACCTTTGAATGACACACAGTGTTAAACCAATTACAATCTGTTGATCATATTATCTCTCTATCTGCATTGTTCTTGGTGAAGTGGTGAAGGTGCTCAGGGTCAGGGTCATACCTGTCTATAATCCATAATCATCTCTGTCTCATGTCTCTTTTCATGTATAGTCAAGAGTGCGTCTCAGGTCGTTACACCAGCGTGGGACAATGACTGAATCATATTTTGTACCTGCTGTTGAGAGACCTGAGTGCTTGCGTGGCAGCTTACTGTGACCTTCTCCTTACTCAGTCTGGTGAGCGGGACGCTACATTTGCAGTGCATCATCCACGGGACATTAATTCATGAAGTCTCGCACTATCTTTACACATCTCAACACCAAAAGTTCACTTCTGAGAAAAAGCATGGAAAAATGCATAGTCTGAACAAAATCATCTTTTTTACCAAAATTGCATATTACCATTTGATACTTCAACATGTAAAGTCTTAAGTGAACATCCTGAGAATTGTATTCCAAACTGTTTAGGACTCCCCTCTCATCTTCCAATTTTATGTTCAGTGGTTATTGTCCAGGGTCAGTTCTCATCTCCCAAATTTATGTTCAATGCTTGTCATCCATGGTGATCACTCCATCCACACTTGAATTCATGTTTATTGTTCGTTGTTCGTTGTTCAGAGTTGTCTAATGAACCTTATGAATTTATACTCCTTGATTATTTTCCTGTTTCACCTTCTACACTCAGTAAGTGCTTGCCCTCTGAAAGGTGATGCAGTAGTTAAAGGTAACTGTTGGTGATTCACAGCTCCAAAGTCTGGACTTTGTTGCTCATCCCCAGATATTGTCTTTGTGGTCTTCATATATTCTCTATGGCCATATGGGTTTTCCTGTGTATTTTATTTCCCTCCCACCAAATAAAGACCTGTTGTTTTATTGATTACTATAAACTCTTTATGTGTACAGCACTTGTCCTTGCACTTCTTGCCAGCTTGAAAAATGTCAGAAAGATCAATCACTTACTTATCAAATGTAAAAATATACAGAATCCATTGTTACTTCAACAAATAAATAAGACAATGTGAAGGATATTTTTGTCATGTAGCACCTACCCCTTCTCTGGAATAAACTTCTCAAAGCTAAGCAGTATTACACACAGTCTGTCTTTAAAATTGAGTTGGACAACTGGATGGATATTCATAATTTCACTGCTGGTATGACTGGCTTGGCCCTTCTTGAAAAGGAAGACAAGGCCCTAGAATGGATAATGGCCACATAGCTCAGATGCCGTATAACATATATGATCTTATGAGCATGTTAAAGCTATAGTATACAAAGCTTCCATCTTATCATTGTATAGACACCACTTTTTGCAGTCAATTACAAAAGGTTCCAAAGTTAAACATAAGACATACAATTAGACCATAGTTTAGGTATTATTTGTGAGTCGTATATCTCCTGCTTCACATTTGTTGGGAATCATGTCATCGTGTAACCTCACAAATGGATACTTTTTTGTCTATCCCAAAATTCTATCTCTTTGCAAATACAGATATAACTCAACTATTCTTTCAGTTGATGACCCTTTTAAGGATGCACAACTTGTCTTGGAGCTCAGTCTCTGATGTCTACTCTGATAAAGGAAGAGTTAAACTATAGGCTGTCTTAGACCTGTGACCTTTTTCATGAGCACTTGCCAGTGAACATACTCAAATATTCAAAAATAAAGAGTAGGACTTGTGGGAATAAATTTTGGCTGAAAAAAAAAATCATAAAAAATAGGACATTTGGAGTAGATAGATGGAGGTCTGAGTGTGATTCAGAAAATGTGAGTTCAAATATCAGCTAACAATGAAAGAGCTGGTCAGGGGAGGGGCTGAGTGGGCAGCATCAGCTAAACTCGTTGGAGGCAAGGGTTGACTTAGCCATGCACCTCATAGTGGAGACTTTAGGGTGACATCATGGCTATGTGCATGCTGTTTAGTTACAATAACTGAGGGAGAGGGCTTGGAGTAAACTACCACTCCATACTCTGACCTCAGTTAAGAAACGTTTTTCCCCATCTAAGTTTTGTTATTCTGGATAAATAGAAAAGCCCTGCCCTGACTGTAATATACGTGGCTAAAAAGGAAGGAGAAAAATACATATGATCAGAGCTGGAGACAGGGTCCAAAACATTTAATTTTTTTAAACTGTGAATTACATGTAGAGGGACTGTATATATTTATTAAATATTGTACTAGTATATGCTCTATTTTTAGACATAACAGATGTTTTGGTATGTTATGTTCATTCCTGTTTCATTTGCTCTATCCTCTGCTACTTCTTTTCTGCTCTTACAGTTTTTGGAAGACTAAGAAATATAAAATAGATGAACTTTAGCTATGCAAAGCAACTGCAGATTACTATAGTGCCAATCTTTTGACAACTTTGTTTTTCATCAAGTCGAATCAGACCAGTAAAACCCCATCCACACATATAATGCCTGAAATAAATGACCATCCAATAAAACTCATCAAATAATTAATCAAGTAAAACAATGTAACATTATTATATTATTATGCCTATATTATTATTTGTTGTTTGCCCTAAGACTTCAAGGACACATTATTCTGATTTTGCAAGGAAGTTACATGATTATAGAAAGAAGCATGAGATATAAATCGAAACTTGTTCTGACACTAAACACATTAGTACAACCAATTATGTCTGCCAATTTAGTCTTCAAGCAAAGTGCTTTATGTAGGAATTATACAGTTACGTTGTTAAAATTTGTCTATGGTGAATGGTGAGACCAAGCAACATATAAGTAAAGACAATATTCAACTTGTATTAAATGTTTGCATGTCCACTTAAATCCACCTAATGCAAAGATGTATGTTTTAGAATGAAATATATGGTGGCAATCTAAAATTAAATTTGCACACTTACCAACTGTCATGCTAGAAACCTAAACTGAGGAGTTAAATCAGCTAATTTTATTACAGATTAAGTTAGGCTGACAGACCTCTGAACAACAATTCTCACTTTCATTGATAAAATCATATGCTACTTTCTGCATTTTGACTGGCACACCCCTACAGAACCTCTAGGGTAGGATGATATCAAAATGATATTGAATGAATTAGGGGAGAGCACTAGGGAAGAAATGTCTTATTGACCAGTCTCCGACACAGCGGATCCTGCATAAAGATGGGGAGACTAAAGCAAGTCCCTTTTTGCTTCCATGAAACAAAGCACTGCTTTACCACGGGTGTAACATCTGGAAATGGATTAAGTGGTACAGTTTTGTAAGAATATAAGATAGTGGACCAGTTTATGCCAGAGTTTAGAGATATTGACTTCAAATATTGTACTCCTGGATTCCCCGGCTTTTTTTTTGGGGAGGGGTTATTGAAATTAATGTAAACATATAACAAGAACAATAACAATACACACATTTTGTGTATAAAATGTGAAAACTGAAAAGGTGAATATATAGTAAAAATAACAAAACAGTTAAACATCAAAAGGTCAAGAAAATACATCAAGCAACATCAACCATGCTTGTTTCAAGTTACTGCACTGTTTTTAGAACTTTTCACCAAGTTTAAATGCATTAAAGAATTGTGTGGCAGCGTTTACAAAATGGCCTGGAGAAATTATCTGAAATGAAGTCCACACAGCTGTAACATAATATTTTAATAGCACTGAAATGAAATGTTTTAAAGTAATTTTCTAATTGATATATGCTATGCCATTTTGAAGATTGTCACAATACATTTCAGTCCTATTCTTTTTTATTAATTTGAGATTTTCTTTAATAAAAAGCTTTACATTTTTTTAATCATTATTAAACCACAACCCAATTAAGTTTAATGTTTCCTTACCTGACTTCACCAAGGATAAAGTTGGGATGTGTCCCTAGACATCAAAGTCAAGCATCCACAGATGCTGATATAAGGAGGATAATGTTTAAATGAATTCTTTGTGACATTGGCAGGAAAAAAATATTTTTACAAAGTGAAATAAAAATAACAAGGTCAAAGGAAAAAAGAAATTAATGGAAAGAAAGTGCGTCACAGCAATTAAGCCATTGCATGCTGTGATGCAGAAGGTAAGGAAACCAACATTGGAAAATCAGTTTAAAATACGGTCATCTGGGTCAGTTACCTCATCCAGATCTCTTAGATGTAACTGCAGATAGTCTGGCAAATTATATGTAAGGGGACTATGATGTTAGCTTGAAATGCATGAGCTATAAACCAATATTTGCGCATTTTGGCTTAAAAATCTATTGTAAGCACATATATGTATTACATATATGCAATCAAATTCAAGTAATTATGCAAATGGGCAACATTAAGGAAAGCTTTTTGTAGGGGAACAAGTCCACATATAAATCTCCATATATGGGTTTTGCTCCTCACATCTCTTTTCTTATATATTCTCACTCCAAGGTCATTCCAGTTCAGTGAAAGTTATTATTCTTAAATCAGTGGACTAATGTCACTTGTCTTCTATTAGCCTTCAACCTCAGAGAACAGTAACTACACATGTTTGAGCCTTTACACAGTTTTACTGCACATAGTGAACAAACAGGTGACCGGGAAACAAAAAAAATTGAGCAAATACAACTCAAGCAACTCATGACTAAGCAACTCCATCGCAAGCATTTTTCACGAAACCATGTACAAACACAGTGTTAAGATAAAAGTATATTAGGTGAACAATTTTACAAAGTCAAAATTATTAAAATGACCACTTCAGGAAATGTCAGTAGTGTTGTTTTTAATCAGAAGCTTAGTTTGAAAAAAAAAGCTAATTTAGTTTTTGAGAGAGTTAAGTAAGCATTATGAAAAATAATAAACTGAGTATAAATGAGTTTTGAGAAAATAATAGTTTGTGAAGAGTTTTTGTGGAGATTTTCTCTATAAGTCAACCCAATAATTCTGACTTTGGTATCTATCAGTATAATTGTCCCAAAGGGATGAGTGACTAAAGTTATCTTTAGCTGCTAGAATGGTATATATGGTGGAAATAGGATATGCTTTGTTAAAAATAATTCCAAATTAATTAAAACTTGGCTTTTTTTCATGGTAAAAGAACTCAAAGTGTCAGGATTTAAGAAAGTATATAAAGTATGTGAATGATAACTGGCTAACCTAAATGAAGATCCTTTTCTAAGCAAAACAGAGGACATTTTAGAAAGAGAACTAACTCCAATATCTTTTTATACATTTCAACAATGGAAGTAGTCAGATGTATTAATTTAATTAGATATTAAGGTGGAATAAAATAAAGACATCATCCAGATTAAAAATTGAAAACATATTTTAAATGCTGAGCTCATACCTTTTCAAACTGAGAGAAATGTAATGGAATTATTTCAACTTTAGTAAAGAAAGGTAGGGAGCTTGGAGTATACTTCTGGAGGCATACCTCTCAACCTTCCAGATATTCGCATAATTTTCAGATTTTTGACCCATATTTTTGGTATCCTCATAAAACCTGTGGTTTTCTGGAAAATCACTGAGGATTGAAGTCACTAAATAATGACCAAATAATAAAATATATGTGCGTTTCAGACTTCATATCCTTCAGAAAATGCATGGTAATACAAATCATGCTATTCTAGCAACTTTCTGAGTTTATAAGAGCAATATTTAAAATAAGTTCCTATTTTTGAGTCTTTGCCCCCCCCCCATTATTTTATGCTTTGTCCAGATTTCTTGCACTTAGAGGTTGAGATGTATGTCTGGAGGTCAAGTATTAAAACTACAGGAATAACCATAGAAGTGACCACACATTATTAGCATTTGTATATGAACAGATCCACTCTAACTGATAAGCCCTAGTAACTAGCTAGTAGTCATAAACATATGGAATTTTAAGAACTTTGTTTATTTTCCCTTGTTTGTTGCAGGAAATATTAGTGTATCATAGGAAATGCAAATATTTTTAGGGAAACTGTAAACATTTTGATAAATCATCATGAATAGAATGGAAAAAGATTTAGGAACCAAATGCAATGATGAATAAATGTGGTATAGTAATACAGGGAAATGCTTATCATTTAGTAAAACAAGTCTGAAAAGCAATGAAAATATTAAGGCATTCCATCTATTAATGTCATTTTTAAATGTTTCCAAAATATTCACAGGCTTCACTTAGAGGTCTTAGTTTTTGAGAAAATGGAGTTCCTAAATATTTAAGACAGAATATAAGTAATTGATTTTCTGGTTAGCTATAATCAAACATTTTAAGGGAATAGTCTGGCCTTGGGTTTGACATCCTCACATAAATCTGAAATAAATGAATAAATCATTTTATGGATCATAAGTTTTAACCAATTAGCTAGTATAGCAACAAAAATGGGTCAATATTTGATATGGGTAAAGGAGCAATTTTGACTTAATTATGCTAATGACTCATAAAATACCATTCCTGTATATGATAAACTTTGAAAAAAAATTACAAATTCTAAATGAAAATGTTATAGAATGTTGCATAAAATCCATGAGGAGAAGATGATTTATTGATTTAAAGGTTTATATTAATTGAAAGGACATCTTCAAAGGTACTTTCAGCTTCCAACTTCTCTTTACAATCCAAAGAGAGATAGACTGAAATGAAATTAATTTTAAAAATATGTTAATCAGTCAATCATTATTGTTCAATATAGGCAAGGAATACAATCTAGGAATAAGTCTGAAAAACAGTGAGGATATCAGTTGTATTTATATACCTGCCTTCATGCTTTTACTAATGAGAAGAAACTCAGTAAAATATCAATTTTAATCATTATAACCAATGATGTAGATGGGAAGTGTGATCAAATATAGTAATTAGCCTACTACAAATGTAATCAGAATGTTTACAAATTATACTGTATACTTTTGCTTTGATGCACTACATTTCTTATGGAAAGAATCGTGCTAATCATGAAGTCTAGATTAATAGCTTTAATGGAGGATCATCTAGCATCTAGTTTTAAGGAAAAGTTATCAAAATCATATAGTAAGATATCTAAGTGATTGTTAATAAAGTTAACTTGTATAATCTCATGAACTGGACAATTTAGTCTTCAAGTAAATGCAATAGAAACATGGAAGCCAAAATATAAATGAACAGAAGAGTACTTAAAGAGGGGTATCATCAATGATGGTATGAAATACTGACAGAGAACCTACAAATTAATCAATATGTGACTAGAGCATATCCATGCTAAAAAGGAAGGTAGAATTATTCTTTGTTTAGATATAGCTACCTGTAATGGTCTTCCAGATCAAAGGATCAAATGGTGGAAATTGAAAAAGGATAATTGTGAGGTGATGTTCAGGGGAGAGTTAAGACAGGCACTGAGTGGCAGTGAAGAGTTACTGGGTAACTACAGCAGAGCAAGAGAGATGGCTAGAAAGGTGCTTGGTGTGACATCTGGAAAGAGGAAGGAGGACAAGGAGACCTGGTGATGGAATTAAGAAGTACAGGAGAGTATACAGAGAAAGAGATTGGCAAAGAAGAAGTGGGATTGTCAAAGAGATGAAGAAAGTAGAAAAGAGTATAAGGAGATAAGGTGCATGGCAAAGAGAGAGGTGGCGAAGGCTAAGGATAAGGCGTATGAAGAGTTGTATAAATGGTTGGACACTAAGGAGGGAGAAAAGGATCTGTACCGATTGGCTAGACAGAGGGACTGAGCTAGTAAAGATGTGCTGCAGGTAAGGGTGATAAAGGATAATGAGGGAAACGTACTCACAAGCGAGGAGAGTGTGTTGAGCAGATAGAAAGAGTACTTTGAGGGGTTGATGAATGAAGAGAATGAGAGGGAGAGAAGGTTGGATGATTTGCGGATAGTGAATCATGAAGTGCAGTGGATTAGCAAGGAGGAAGTAAGTATAGCTATGAAGAGGATAAAGAACGGAAAGGCTGTTGGTCCAGATGACATATCTGTGGAAGCATGGAGGTGTTTAGGTGAAATGGCAGTGGACTTTTTAACTAGCTTCTTTAATGAAATCTTGGAAAGTGAGAGGATGCCTGAGGAATGGAGAAAAAGTGTTTTGGTACCAATTTTTATGAATAAGGGTGATGTGCAGAGCTGTAGTAACTACAGAGGGATTAAACTGATCAGTCACAGCATGAAGTTATGGGAAAGAGTAGTGGAAGCTAGGTTAAGAAGGGAGGTGATGATTAGTGATCAGCAGTATGGTTTCATGCCAGGAAAGAGCACTACAGATGCGATGTTTGCTCTGAGAGTGTTGATGGAGAAGTACAGAAAAGGTCAGAAGGAGTTGCATTGTGTCTTTGTGGATTTAGAGAAAGCATATGACAGGGTGCCTAGAGAGGAGTTGTGGTATTGTATGAGGAAGTCGGGAGTGTCAGAGAAGTATGTAAGAGTGGTACAGGATATGTACGAGGGTAGTGTGACAGCGGTGAGGTCTGCGGTGGGAGTGACAGATGTGTTTAAGGTGGAGGTGGGATGGTGGAGGATCAGCTCTGAGCCCATTCTTATTTGCAATGGTGATGGACAGGTTGACAGACCAGATCAGACAGGAGTCCCCATGAACTTTGATGTTTGCAGATGACATTGTGATCTGTAGTGAGAGTAGAGAACAGGTGGAGGAGACCCTGGAGAGGTGGAGATATGCTCTAGAGAGAAGAGGAATGAAGGTCAGCAGGACTAAGACAGAATATATGTGTGTGAATGAGAGGGGAGGAGAGAGGAATGGTGAGGATGCAGGGAGTAGATGTGGCAAAGGTGAATGAGTTTAAGTACTTGGGATCAACAGTTCAGAGTAATAATGACTGTGAAAGAGAGGTGAAGAAGAGAGTACAGGCAGGATGGAGTGGGTGGAGATGAGTGTCAGGAGTGATTTGTGACAGACGAGTACCTGTAAGAGTGAAAGGGAAGGTCTACAAGAGGATAGTGAGACCAGCTACATTATATGGGTTGGAGACAGTTGCATTGACAAAAACACAGGTGTCAGAGCTTGACGTGGCAGAGTTGAAGATGTTAAGATTTGCACTGGGAGTAATGAGGATGGACAGGATTAGGAATAAGTATATTACAGGGTCAGCTCAGGTTGGAAGGTTTGGAGACAAAGCCAGAGAGGCAAGATTATGTTGGTTTGGACATGTGCTGAGGAGGGATGCAGAGTATATTGGGAAAAAGATGCTAAGGATGAAGCTGCCAGGTAACAGAAAAAGAGGAAGGCCTAAGATAAGGTTTATGGATGTGGAGAGAGAGGACATGCAGGTGGTTGGTGTGACAGAGCAAGATGCAGAGGACAGGAAGAAATGGAAACAGTTGATCTGCTGTGGTGACCCCTAACGGGAGCAGCTGAAAGAAGAAGAAGAAGAATGGTCTTCCAGATCAAAAAGATCCCATGAGTCCAAAATTGCCTTAGATTCAGGTGAATAGTAAATATGTAATCTGGCTATCCTCTGTTTAACATGGAAGTTATTAGTTGATTTTTTTAGCTTGGCAGCTAATGCAGATGATTAGTTTTCTGAGCTATTAACAAGCTGCTTCCTGTAGACAAAGGTACATGGTTTGATTCCTTCATCCTCCTTTTTCCTACTGTGTGACTCTGAACAAGTCACTTAAGCAGACAGTGCTTTGAGGCTGCCCCTAAAATGTATGCTTCCGTACAGTGGGCTTACCCAGCTAAATATTTTTAAATGGGTCAGAAAAAGTATTTTTGTGTTATTACCATGAACTGGGAAAGGAATAGTATTTTAATTACCAGCAATTATAATAATGAAAGGATTTTTAAAATTCTGAATGATTACTACCAAACCCATCAAAAATTTCAACTAGATTTTTCAAGCACCATTAATAACAAAGGGTGTTTTAAACCTGAATGCTAAAGGCTATAACACAATCTTCTCTGGGTTTCAATGCCAGAAGAATGAATAGTATATGAGAATGACTTCTTAAGCAAAACTGATAGACATTCATTATTGTTGCTGGTACTAGTAGTAATAATATTTTTAATCTTCTCCTGACGATTAAGCCATTGCTGATATAACATGTGGGCTTCTTACACCATTGTAATCTGAGGTAAATTTTGATATATTAAATCAAAAAAGAAAACTTCTTTTTATGCATATCGTGAATACTGTTAACATCCAAAGATGTCTATCTCATATTCAGATTTTTGTTTCTAGTTAAAGTGGAAGAAAATAGTACAAAAAAGCTAAACCACATAGTATATGTATTGCATAAATGATGAGGAACTTAGATAAAAGAGCATAGATATCCGATTACATAATTTAATGGAATTGCAACAGCATCAGTAATAAAAAAAATAAAATGAGCACTCTTTTCTATATTATTACCATGTAAGATAAACAACTGTTTAGCAACAAGAATCAGTAATCTCTCCACAGTAAACCTAGGCCTAACCCATACCTTTTCCAAAAATTAAATAAAATAATAATAATAATAAAAATATATTATTTCTGAATCAAATCAATATCTTAGACAATGTATTGTTAATTTAGCTAAGCAAATTTATACTTTAAATGTTAATGTCTCCACCATGGGGAATTCTAGAATATTATGATGTTGTATCATTCATAGTTTTTTTTTTTCCATTTTCAGTAAAAAGTGGCTCTTTTAATAGAATCCAGGTAGCACGCAATACCATTAGTCTGACTGAACAATTTACTCTCCAGTTTACTTCCCTGCTGGACTCTTCCTTTTCCCTTCAGTACCTATAGCTGAAATTCCTATAGGAAATAATTTATGGCTTGCTCCTCTTGCTTTTCTGAAAATTTTTACCAAAATAGAGGTTCTAAAGTCTCTTAACAAGATAAGAAAAATATTCTAGCATATATGGTATACCTTTTCAGCTAAATAACTACATATTTTGGTAGAATGCACTTTATGCAAATGTTGTGCATGCAAGTAATGCTGAATGCAAAGGTACACTTATTTTGAATGAGGTATCTGCAGGTAAAATTACCCTTTCCATAGGTTCAGCAGTCTTTGACATTATTATGTAAGAAGGTGTGGGGGAGGGGTGAAAACCCCTGTATGAGGGCGGGTGAGAGGTCTTAGTCATAGGGAAAACTCTTGAGTTTGATCTGATTCAAGTTACATTTTTTTAATTATTTTTGGTTTCATGGGATAGCTTGTCTATCTGGTGCCTGTTGGGGTGTCTTTTCACAATCTCAGTATTTCCCTCCTTGTCTGACTGTCTTACCACCTAGCCAGGGCCTTCACCTCAGGACATAACTGGGGAAAGGCAATATTCATCAAGCAGGAGGTAGAGAAGGCTAAGACAACCTGGTGCAGCATCACCCACCCTATTACAGGACCTTTTTTATGCCCTAGTAGGTCCTACGAGGTCATATAATGGCATATGACTTGCACAAATGTACACTCCTGCATTTGCAGCACAAGAATGCCAGCCCACCCCCTTATTATGTATTCATGGCCTTGCATCTGCTGCAATACTTTTGATTTCCACCAGAGAGTGATACAGCTGTGAATGATCCTTACTCCCTTTTCCTGAGATAGGCAAGTTGGTTGTCAGCCACTTATTTCTACTTCACAGTCAGTCCTTTGGCTTTCCAGGCTTCTAATCAATCACAAAGTCAGGAGTGGTGTAGGCAGATACTTTTCATACATTAGTGGTCTGGCTTCAAATTCAAAAGCTGGTGACATGATGAAATATACCTACAACAATGGGATCGCTGAGAGCAGTTTAAAAGGGATTATTTGTAATGCCATTACAAAATGATAGATCAGATTAACACATCCCATCTCCAACTAAAGATAATTTGTGCTACTTAGTAATATTATACACTTCTGCTGAACTGGAAAAGATTACTCAGTAGCTATAAGGTGCCCATTTGTCAATACAGAACAACATCTATTATAACAGCATTAATCCTAATCCCTTGAAAGTAATGTTGCTCAGTGCAAAAAACCCAAGCATTGTAGGTTTATCGTGTTTCTGAACCTTTGCCTACACATGCTAACTGAAGTAGTTTGTTGTTTTAAATATGCAGTAGTAGTGTTAGATTAATAACTAAAGTATAAGCACTGAACCTTCTAAACAAACCTTGTGTATAGTCTGGTCTTCATTAGACTCTCCTTTTTAAATGGAAACCACTATTGGTCAGCTTTAGCATTGTGTATCCTTCTATTGCCCTTACAATTGTTGCATAAAACCCATCTAGCCTTTTAAACAGGAATTTCACTGCTTGGTCTATTGACTATGATAAGTGGAAATAAGAAAGAAAGAGTCCTGTCATAGATGCATAAAGTACCCTTACAGAAGCACTCTGAAAAGCATAGAAATGTGAACAAACACATTTACAAACCTCCCTTTAAGGCATCAGTTCAGATAATTAAGTTTTCCCTGGAAATATGCAACTGCTTTAACACACTAGTTCAAGAGCTCACAAAGCCACATACAGTTCTTCAATATGCTTTCAGGCTAATAAGCCAGATGGCAACCCCATAATTGTCTTACACCAAAACACCATCTCCACTATTATTACGCTCTTCCTCAACTGTCTAAACTTAAAATAACCAGCAGTACATGCAGTGAATAGATCATATCCATAAGTGGGAATAAGTGACTTGCACAGGATTTAGTTAGTTCATAGTATATAATAAAGTGTAGTGAGGGCTTTCTCTTTCACCTGTACCCTTTATTATATATTATAAAATCGTGATTGCACTTTTAGATTAGGTGTATTTTTTTACTTGCTGTAGGCAAGAAGATTTTTTTTTTTTTTTTTTTTTTTTGGTGGGAACCTTAACAAATCATTCAGTTAAATACAAATTCACTCTAGCCCTCGCAGCATCGTCTTCTAGAGATATTCATGGATAAGTTCTCAGGTATCAGAGCCTTCAGTGTCACTATGCCCTCACTCAGGAGTCAGTTTCTAGTTCGTTTACGTCTGCCACTGCTAAGCAACATCTTTAAGGAGGAGCTTAGGCTACACCAATGTAAAAATAAGTGCATATACTATATAATGATAACATAATGTTTTTATTGTATGACTTTCTTTCACTTAAACATTTTTTAAACAACAAGCATCTTTATTAAATTATCACTGATGACATAGGCAAACATACATTTATATAAATGAAAACAAACCATATTGGCATAATCTTAGGTGCAAGCACTTTATATCACAAACCATATTGACATAATTTTAGTAGCAAACATTATACATCACTTATCATCTACCCAATCACAGTTAGCTTGCCTTCTTTTAAACCTCATTCCTCTCCTGTTTGTATTGTTCCACAGTTTCCATTTTTTCTATGTAATTTGCTCATACTCTTTTCTAAAGATTCCAGTTCCAGTTGTTTTATCTCTGTTACTATATTCACTACTTCTAGTACAGTTGGTTTAGACTTTGATTTCCGTTTTCTAGTAATTGCTTTTTTAGCAGCCACCATAATTAGACTCAGGAAGGCCTTACTATGTCTAAGCAATTCCTACTCTGTATCATAGCTCAGAAAAATCATTTCCTTAATTACACCAATTTGCTCAGCCAGTAACACTGATAGAGTAGTCTGTGGGGAATCTTTAAAGTCTTCCAACTCATTACACCCCAAGAAAATATGATCCCAATTACCTCTTTCTTCCCCATCACACATCCAACATTTGCTGTCTACCTAAGCAGAAATTCTCTGGAGTCCACTTGAGGTATAAAATATCTATGTAAATATTTACAAGCAAAAATCCTAAATCTTCTAGATTTTGTTGCATATTTGGGAGACATACATACATCCCCCCATTATTTCTTTGTGAATTGCTTATCCAGTCTCTCTTCCCAATCCATTCTAACCTCCTCTGACTGATTCTTATATTTATCATGCAATATTTTATCTACTAATTA